>NC_047109.1:85310326-85610326 GCF_902500255.1 Thalassophryne amazonica
TTCATAAGCCCTGTTGCCCACCACAACTGGTGTTATACCTGTTTCTTTCAGTGTCCATGTTGTTTGTAAGTCATTTTTAATGATATTTAACTGTAACATCAACAATTTTGGCTGTTTTCTCTTGCTTGCTCCAAATGACAATACCAGGTTTTAGTGCACCTGTTTTGATATGTCTTCCTGCTGGGATCTCTTTGTCATAGAAGATGGTTATGTTTCTGTTGGATGATACTGGTGCTGGCTCATGCATCCGCGTGTGTGTTTAAGTGAAGTTTTGGTGTTGTTTGACAAGTTGAGGGAACATTCCTTACAAATTCAAACTTATAGCAACTTCCACAAGTTTCTTATCCACCCGCACCTAAAAACAAAAACAATCTAAAAACTTTCCTTCAACTTATATCTCCCACAATAAAAGCAAGAAAACTGTCAGATAATAACAGTTAAAAGTGAAGAAATAATGACAGAATAATAAGAACAAGAACAAAAGCCCCTCTGAGCTGCTAAAATTCCCTCTCTCATATCAGGTAATGTATCGCTGCACGAATAAATGAGCCACATACCGTAGGGAGAAGGGAATTAAACTATAAGCTACTTTTAAACTGATTTAAAAACACACACAGAGCGATTTGCCAAAAGAGAACAGATTAAATCAATCTACAGCAGCTGTGCTCATTTATGATGTTGGATACATGATGGAGGATGTGAATGAATGCCTAAAACGACCTGTTTCCGAGGATGGGCAACATCCAACTACAACATCCAACATCTGAATGACAAACCCCTCAAAACATCAAATCAAATTTATCTATGTAGCACCAAATAAGGCAAGATGCCATATGAAGGCACTTCAAAGGCCACATCTAGACTGTAGTTTGTGTTATATAACTTAGACCCAACAATCGACCGAACGCAAGCACCGGGGAATAAGGTGGAAGCATCAGTGGAGAGAAACCTTCCTTTAAAGTCGGCCTGACGTGAGACGGGCCAACAGGAAACAACATCACATCATGAGCCTTGTTGTTTGATGTCCTTTCAGTGCATGAATGATCAAATTAACAGACCTTAGTGTGCTTTAACCTGCACCTTCACATCATACATGACCTAGTAGGAAACAGCAGACAACACTGACAACATAGATGTGGGTACGCTTGGTGAGAAAATATTGTGTGGGTGAGGTGGGTTAAAAGTGGCAAAGCAGAGTTCCCACTAAGTAATAATTTACAGATATTACACACTCTCTAAACAGCATGCAACAGGGTAAGAAAAAAACTGTGCCAGACATCATGGTTTTTAATTCAAAAACTCAAAAGGTGAAGATCATAGGTGTCCATGAATGTGATCTAATGCGTGGTTTGTTGTCATAACACACTGGACTTGTGCAAATTTCTTTAGCACAGCCAAAGTACTTCCAGAAAACCTTCCATTAATGTCATATCATGTACATCAACACATAGAAGTAACTTCTTCCGGCTCAAGTTGTTTGCCGGATGCTCTTCCTGACACAACAGAGTTTCCTGACGCAACTCCACATTAAATGGAGAAATGTGGCAAGGGTGGGGTTTCAACCGGGAACCTTCCGCACTGAAACCAAGCACACTAACCACTTGGGCACCATCCCTTAGTACATCAACACAAAACAAGATGGCACATTGATAGAATATCCTAGGTCATCATGGCCACTCTCTCTGAGACTAAGGTTTTAAGAGGTATGGACAAGGCTTCAAACGGTGACCTTCCTGGATACATAACCATGAAAGTGAAAACAGAATTTAAATATATCTTGTGGGAGGGAAGTGGTCTCAAAGACAATGTGGACCTAAAAATTGTTTTAAGACAGAGCACATTGCACATTTTCTTCTACTCGCACTCATCTTATGTTTATTAAGAGCTGACATAACATGTGAATTTCTCCATTTTGAGATCAGTAAAGTCTTATCTTATCTTATGAACACAAAGGGTTTTGATTGTCACATTTTAAATTGTGTTTTGGACTTTACACAGAACCTGAATATCCTGAATGGTTTATGTCTGATAGGTGTAGCAAATATGGCCAAAAGACACCTTTACAGCTCCAAAGGTTTGCTTCAATCTCTACTTTTAACAAAGAACTGACTCCCCAGACATTCCTAAGGCTGGACTGTCTTAAGCTGACTCTGTGCTCCCTTCTCGCAAAGTGACCAGTTTTCCAAACATTTCCTGGTGGAATTTATGACACTTCAGGGAAACACCAACAAACAGTCCCTATGGATTAAAGCCGCTTGCTACTCACAGTTCCAGTCAACACCAGTTCAAACAGAGTTTATTAGACAGTTTAATGAAACCTGTCCAGTTCAGAGAACATCCAGACACCCATAGGACACTTTCTACTGATAACAGCTCAGTAAACCTAGAATCTCAACTAGCCAGATGGCCAAAGAACCAAACGTCTACGCAACTGCCGAACCATCACATTCGGTTTTGCTGGGTAACCAAACAAGCAGTCCTTACACCTGTAAGTCATGCGGGAGACCCGGTGGGTTAATCCAATGTAGGCCAATTAAAGGAGACCAGAAAAAGGCAGATCAGGAAACCAGACCAGATGAAATCTCCTCACTCCTTCAGATCCAAAGGACCCAGATAAGTGAACCTTCAACAGTTCTGATGGTCTTTGCTGTCAGTGATGCAAAGTGGCTTTCTTTGTTTAATTTTCTTAATAATAATAATAATTCGTGAACTCAAAATTCACAGCTAAATTCTAACCAGGTTTATTCTCATTAATTTTTACATTTAGTGCCTCTTTCTTTCCTTTTTCTTGCTTTTCACATCTCATCAACATATTGACTCAGTAATAATATGAATCATTGTCTATATTCCCAAAATCTCAGTCACGTGTTTGTACCTGAAAATGTGCAAATAAATTTGTCATTATTATGCCAGTTATTTTGCACAGGGATGGTGGCCAAGTGGTTAGTGTGCTTGGTTTTGGTGCAGAAGGTTCCAAGTTCAGGGTTCTCCCCAGAAATCTTTAGTATAGTGGTGCTGTTGCCAATTATCACCCGAGGCAGCGTGTGCTGTGAGTCATTTTGACTGGTTTTAGATGCATTGAAAGCAAGAATAATAGACAAAAGAAATGACACTTATTTTGTAATATCAAAGTTCTTTTTTGCATGTTTCTAAGCTTCTAAGTTAATAAAATAAATAACATTGAAAAGTTTAAAAACACATTACTATTTGATGGACATAACATTTGCTTTCCTCTTTAAAAATGACACACTGTACCTTTAGTCCAGTAAGGCAGAGTTTTTCTGTCATGTTGACAGTTTAGTTTTTTCTTTTTAACATTTCTAAGTGGGATTGCATACTTTTTAAAAAACAATATAACCCCTAATTGTCTTGTGTGAACAAAAGCTAAACCTGGATTTGATTGTCAAATCAGAATAAAATTTATTGCAAAGTAAGTTCTCAAACGTAATTTGATCTGGTGTCATTGGTGCATAAGCAACAATAATAATAATTTTAAAAAGAAAAAAATACTTCTGCAAGAAGTAAAGAAGTAAATCTGTTCTTTTGAAGATGAAATCCTGGATGAAAAACTTTCTGAATCAGGTTTTCACTGAGGCTGTGTGCTGAAGATGATGGTTGATTAAAATTGCTTCGCTGCTTTTTTAACAGCGTGTAGCTGTGTGTGTGTGTGTGTGTGAGGGAACGAGAGACTCGTCACCCTCACACCATCTTTGCGGCTTATTTGAGCAAACTTTGGAAACATGAAGGCTTTTATCAGTAAAATAAAGCCTTAATGTGTCACTAGCTACGCAGGCAGGAGCAGCTCTTTATATTGGAAGACTTTAACTGAGTTTTTGTTCTTTGCTGCGGTGCTGTGAAGGGCAAGCAGGCAACAGTCCGTTCAGCACAAACAGTCTGGCTGGTTTAAATACATATCTGAGAGCACGGCACAATATAACAGCGCTGTCATAACAGTATGATGGCGCCACGCCGTTGTTCCATTGTCTGGGGAGAACCCTGCAGTTCAAACCCCACCCCTGCCATATTTCCCCATGTAATGTTGAGTTGCATCAGAAAGGGCATCTGGCATAAAATTTGTGTCAACTCAACATGCAGATCCACTGTGGTGACCCTGAGTGGAAAAACAAGGGAGCAGCTGAAGGGACTTACTATGCCAGTTGTTTTGTCTTGTGTTCAAGTGAAGACAGATGTTTAATCAATCAGATCCAGAACTTGTGACTTTCAGATCAAAGACTGATCAATATCATTCATAACTTCTAAGTAGGTGGTGCCCCTTTGGAGGTATTTAATTAAATTTCAGAGCTAATTAAATATTGTTTAACTTATAACTGCTCCACAGGCTTGACTGGCTTCTTCCAGCTGATTTTTGAGAATGGCTGGGAAAGACCAAGGGATACTCATACTTACCCTAGTGGTCGCACATAGATGGTTACTCTGTAGAAGTTGTGTTGATTTGGTTGTCCATCTGGGTGGTTTTTGAGACAGAGGACAATTCCGTGGTGTGGTGGATGTGACAACATGTGGCACCAGCACATGCTCTCACACTTGACTTGCCTTGAATGCACAGGGTCATCACATCCACTACAACATGGGTCCTGGATGGGAACCACTCAGTTAGACACCCGGTCCATCCATAAACCGCCACAGCAACTGGGCGTCCCCTCGACCTCTTCCAACCACTGGGATCCTCAACAGTGTGGAAGCAGGGAGAAAACCCACCTTTAACACCTGACATGACCCTATGTAACATAATAAGAAGACAGAAGTAGATAATCTACATGGGAAAGAGCTCCGAATTAATTCTCCAGAGCGCAGCTAAATCCACTCCCCCGTGAGAGAGACTGTCTCAAACTCAACATGCTGTTAATCAATACTTTGAATTAAAACCTGTAAAATAAAGTCAAGTGACAATTTAAGAAAAAAAAAAAGCCCACTCAGTGTAAGAAGTAAACTACAGCTTCAATTTAAATGCAAAAGCTCTGAGCGTGTGTGTGTGTGTGTGTGTGTGTGTTTGCACGCTGACTAAAGTATGTTTGTCAGTTGGAGTTGTTATTTTTCTCTGCACCATACGCCTCACTGGGCTGTCTGTCTTTTTGGATGGAGCAAAACAAATTGACAGCTTCTCACACACACACACTAAATATGTATATACACACACACAAGTGTGAGTGCCACAGCACCCACACTTTACTCCCAGTGCACACAGAAACTCAAGAGGCAGTCATACACAGGCTGACGGAGTGAGTGACAGTTTATTTTCAGCACTTAAATGAACACAGGGACGGACATGATGCTCTGAGGGGAAAGAGAGCAGCGTAAGCAGACGACTACGAGCCGGGACGCCGATTGATTCCATGTTAGACTACAGACAGCGGCCTCTGTCCCAGCCGCCGTGGACTCAGTGACCATTACTGACAGATTTGCTGAGAAAGCTGCACACAGCTGCGCTCCTGCAATACAAACAACTTTTTTTTTTTTGCATATGATTCATCTGTACTCCTCATAATTGGATCCATTGTATTAGAAAATGTTTTCGGAGGGATGCAATCAAAAATAAAATCTTCCACAAATTTCCAGCTCAGTGTGGATCAACAGCACAGCAAAAATAGAAGGACTTTAATTACAGTGAATGATTTCTGCAAGATTTTCCCAGTGTTTTGTGTGGCGATGTGTTGTGGAGAATAGCATAAACGAAGGAGAAGCGCTGACTTTGGAGCAAGCTCCAGACTCCTGTCCTGAAAAATGAAGCCAACACAGAAGTGCCAAATCTGACACTGAATGGCAGCTTGATGCTGGATCAAAAAGAGCCACTTTCCATACACGCACGTTAAAATCGGCATCTTTACAGAAGAAATAAACATGTTTACAGCCCAGTACAGAAATAAAGAAACAGCTTTTGTCTCTGTCGCTAGTTCCCCTTTTTGTGGCAACTGTATGGGGAAGATGGGGAGCAGGGTACATTTTTTAACCCATCAGTTTAAGCTATAATTGTTGGGAAGGTGTCGTAACACGGACCCACAACAGGGGGCGCAAATGAACGGACAATGGATAAGAGAAGGAGTAACAATTTAATGTTGCAAAAGAACACAACGGAATATAAACAAGAGTACTGCCAATCATACACAAGAGGACTGCGGGCAGGCTTGAAGATAGGAGACCTCGGATGAACGAAGAGCCGGGGCCCACACCGCTTCTACCACCAACGGCCTGAAGAACACCGAAGCCGTCAAGCCCTGAGTCCCCAGGTGGTCTCTGTCCTCTGTTGTCGGCCCTGGTACTGCTGGCAGACAGAAACAGAAGGTGGTGAGTGTGAATCCTCACACCCAGCAACCTTGATTAATGATTCCTCCGGGAGGGATAACCTCCACCTCCAGGAACGTCTTGACTTGTGAAGTTCCCGTTTGTCCCTCTCCTGGGTCTTCACGGGTTTGCAACTGCACACAGAACAATAATAGATTACAATAATCACAGCAGAGAAGATTACCTCTAATCGTAGGAGATTTCTCAGCGAGGAGGTGGAGTCGCCGTCCGGCCTTTATGGTGATGGTGATGAGATGAATGAGTGACAGCTGGTGTTGAGGATGAGTGACGGCTGTCACTCCCAGTGGTTCTGGCGCCCTCTTGTGCTTGAAGCCCACATTCCAAGCAGGGCGCCATCTGGTGGTGGTGGGCCAGCAGTACCTCCTCTTCAGCGGCCCACACAACAATAATAGTGTGAATAATTAAAGGCGCAGTTACTTTGACTGACAGAAAGCATGTACCAGTGAAGTAATTCAAGGTCCACTAGCAGCAGCTGCTAGTTATTAAAGATTTCACCATGTTTGTCCTTTCTGAGTTTTTAATTAGAAATATCTGAGCTAATGTGGCTAGTGTATGAACTCAAAATCTATAAAAAATAAAAAATGGTGATCACATATTTCCATTGCATGAAATTTTAGTATTTATGTGTTAGCACCTTTAGTACTGTGTTAGCACTAATTAGCAGGTAGTGTGCTGACATTAACACCACTGATGGTTCAACGGTAACTGAGGCAAAATATGCTGTTGTAGCTTTTCATACCTGCAACCAAGCCACCCATTATGAAAATGAAGACGAGACTGCGTATAAATAAATAAGTAAACGGTAATCAAACACCCAAACCTAAGTTAACCTGCTAGCATAGCTTTGCCTGTTTTGCTAACTGCAAAGTGGGGAAACCTCTTAACCAGCTGATAGCCAGACACTGCTAAGGTGGTAACATTTGGGATCGCCTAATTTGAGCTTAAAACCACGCTTCCAAAAACATGAGTGATGTCACAGCGGGTTTGTCCAGCATATACTCGTATACCACTGATGGTTTGGAGCATTTCTCCTTCCACTTGTCTAATTTTCCAAGTAAAGAAATGAAGGGATCAAGGAGGAAGAGGAACGAGATGGAGAGATCGTCCTCCCCCCTCAAGCTCCTGGTTACCTCTCACCTCTTGAATGTTGTCTTCATTTTTGTCCATTTTGTTTCTTTTGAACTCTTTTCTCCTTTTTATCTCATTCTTCCAATTCCTGTGCCTCCTCTCCTCAGGTGTCACATCACATATACTTTTCCTCCTGTGTGACTCCTCCTCCCATCATGGCTTTCCTTTCCCACCTCCTCCCCACTGTGTCCACTCGTCCTCTACTCGCTTATTCTCCCTCCTTTCCTCTCCCGCTGTCTCTCCTTCCTCGGACGGAGAATTCCATAATGCCCCTCGTGTCCTTTCTCCTACTGCCGAATGTTTCCTCCCTCCTTTCCTTCCTCACTTCATTTCTCCACTGTTGTCCACCTCCTACTCCTCCCCCCTGCTGTTGTCCTCTATCTCTGCATCCTATTGTCCCCCTCCTCCTCCTCCATTTCCTTTCTGGTCCCAGAGCTCGTTAAACAATGTCCACGTTCACCTGACATCATCCGCTATAGGAGAGAGAGAGAGAGAGAGAGAGGTTGCACTGTTTGTATACGGTCACTCTATTGTTTTGAAAAATTCTCACTCGTTCATTGTTTTGAAGTTTGCTTTTTAAAAGTTAAATGATACTCAAAGGGGTTGGTTTTGTTTTTGGATTTTCATCAAAACAGATTATCATCACAACTCGTGAGGAGCATGATCATGCATCTCCCGTGACCGACCTCACCTGTCATCGCCTTCCTGGTTTCTCCTTTCTCTTCTCTCTCTCTCTCTTCCTTCCTGCTGCACACTGACCTCTTTCCTCTTGTGTTTTCAACATTTGCTTTCTCACTTTTTTGTCATACAAATCTGTCTCACCTGCTTTCTCCCTCCCTCCCTCCATCCCTGGATGCTTTGATGTCGCCTCGTACCTGCTGTCACATACCACCTGTTCAGCTCCCAGCCAGACGGAAGCAGAATTAACTAAACTGAACAACACCAGAGTGGGCTGGACCCGTGTCGGTTGGCCGGGACAGGCACAGAAATGTGGAAAGTCAAGGTTGTGACAGCATGTTGTTCAATTTCTGCAAATTAGAAGCAATACAGCAACATAGTCTGTTCATGAAAGCAGACCTTTGGTGATGTGGGATTTGGGAGTTTACATTAGCTTTCCAACTAAAAATTTTAAGATTTTTTTTTTTAATCAGGTGGGTATTTTATACAATCACTTCAAGTTCAGTGGAGCCTCAGAGAAACCGAGTACCAAATACACCCAGTTGTCACCGTAGGTTACTTGTTAGCATCCAAGTCTTAAAACCATATTTCATTGGTGGTGATGATGTTGCCCCATCATTGACTATGGATTAAATGAGCTTTAAGATATAGCTTGTGCAATAAATGTATTGTGAATTGTCCCTGTTAATAAGGAAAAAAAAGGAAAGACATTTATGTGTCTGCCTCATTATCTGGATTCACTCCAAAGTTTAGTGGAAAAATAAAAAAAAATGTCATACCTTCACATTTAAAAATCTCAAGTGTTCTTCTCCAGCCTGTCCATCACCCTGGCACTAAGTTTTAATAAAGTCTGTTTGATGTTTTTGTTTCCTTACATCAGTCGTTGGTCAGTATCTAATGCACAAGTAAATGTAACGTGGTGGGTTTTACAAATAAATCTGAATTGTAAATATGTCATTTTTTCATTTGTTAAAAAAGGCAGTTTGAAACTGAAAATTCTGTTTAAATGATTCAGCACTTTTAGCGAATGTGTGGCAATTACGCCTCACACTGCCATGAACACTGCCATCTACTAGATGGCAATTTTCCCATAATGCACTGCACCATGTGTGTCTGTACTCTGTATATGCTAAAACCTTCAAAATTAGTGCATTACTTTAAAACTTAAACATACAGCTGATATTTTCACTTGACAGAGGTGATGTTAATTTCAATAACTTGTCCGGAATGAGTTTGTTTAAAATTTTAACCATAAGTCAAAACTGTCTGCCTGTGCATGACTCGTGTAATATGCCTGCAGGTCTGTATGGTGTGAAAAATAAATGATGTTTTTTCTCCTCTTCTCTCTTCTTTCCTTTGTCTCTGGTCACCAGGTCTCTTTTGTTGACAGAAGGCTGATCTGAGACAGAACCGCTGAGTCCTTGTTGTGTCAGTAGTTGCCAGTGTATTGTGTCAATAAAAAAGTTATTGGCTTAGCTTTTAGCTGTAACTTCTGCTAATTTTTTTAGGAGTTTCTCGGTTTAGCTTTATAAAAGCTAACTTTTCAGTTTGTAGATTAATGGTTATCAAAGCTAACTTTTTGGTTAGGTGTGCCACCACTGGCTGGAGATCACAGGCCTATGAAGCCAACAGGACCACATCACCTGCAAAAAGCAGTGATGAGACCCTGAGCCCACCAAACTGAAGACCCTCCTCCCCCGACTACGCCTTGATATACTGTCCATTAATATCACAAAGAGTATTGGTGACATTGTGCAGTCCTAGCAGACTAGCACCTTGTCACCTAGCGACAAAGTTCTGACCATTCCAGCCGGGGACTTCTGTGCATCCCTACACCTGCACGGCGCCTCACACTCTGGGTAACTCCAGAGAAGAATAAGGTCCAACCCCTTCAAGGAGGCTGTACGTGGAGGCTAAACACACCAGAGCAACTGGTAACGAGGTGACATTCCATGTCCCCAGAGCTAGCCTCGACTGCCCATGTCTAGTCCATCAAAGCCATCAACTTTCACTGCCACCTATGAGACAGCACACCCCGACCCCAGCGTTTCCCCCTGTGGATGGTGAGTCCACAGGCTGGAGATGGAGGGGTCCATGTTGCCTTTTAGAGCTCTGTGACAAGCCTGGCCATGAGGCATTTGCTGGTAGTCCCTCCATACAGACCTGGCCTCTAGACGGGGGCCCCGGGTCGGTCATGTTTCATCTGCCTCGTTTTTTCATGGAGTCTTCATGAACCATTCTTAGTACTGGCCCCTCGCCTGGCCCCTTGTGTAATCTTCCTAACAACAAATGAACTGGGGCGAGAACATTGCTTCCTTGATGAAGGTAAAGAGACTCTGACTTCTTCTAATGAATTCCAACTTGCAGATGGGTTGAGCGATTGTAAATTAAAAGCGTCAAATGCAAAATGCATTGATTGTTGCTGAGAGTTGTTTATTCCATTCTCTAATATTCATTTAGTATTTCTCGGCGCAGAACCTTAAGGCAAACTCCACTTTTCTGCTTTAACACTGTGGCACTGGCTCTGATCTTATCATGGTTCTTTCAGTTCAAGTCACTGAAACTCTGTTCTATTTTAATCTGTCCTGTCTTAAACATCATTCCGCTTTGCTCTTCTGCTTCTCCTCTGCTTCTTTCTGGTGCTTCTGTCTTAGATCCATGCAATAGGTGAGTTGAAAGCTTGGCAAATTCTTTAGCCAGGGCTGCTCCGAAAGCCAAACTCCGAGCGGCACATGAGCGTGGCTTCAAACTAAAGGAAAGGCCAGTGTGTGTGTGTGTGTGTGTGTGCTCTCCCAGGTGCCAGTGCATGGACGAGAGAGATACTCGTTTGATCCCTGGAACAAAGACTGAGAGGAGGGCAAAGGAGAGAGAGGGAGCAGGAGTGAGAGAGATAGGAGCCGCAGGAGTGGTGGGAGCAGGAGGAGCCGAGAGTGAGGCGGGGAGCTGGAGGCAGAGGGGGGTTAGGAAGGATCACGCCTCATGAGAACAGAGCTTTGTTGAAGGGGGTTTGAAGATCACGAGTAGCTTTGTCAAACAGAGTGAAAGGAAAGGAGAAACGTAACCAAAGACTTTGGTCTTCATACAATCCTACTTGTTAATGCTAAAGCAATCCAAACAGTGTGTTATATGGAGTACATCCATATAACACACTGTTTGGATTGTTTTTTTTTTAAACTAAAGTTTTTGTTCTTTGCTTGTCCAGATTTGCAATAACCAGATTGAATTTTTTTTGACACTCACTTCTAAGATTATATAATCGGGTGATACACAGGAGACAACGATAACAATGAAAAATGGATCACAAGGATGAGAAACTACAGAAACTTGTCCAGTGATGTCCCCATTTATATGATTATCTCAGAAGCCGCAAAAACAAACCCACATTGTGTGCGCATGATTACAAAAAGTTCAAATATAGATGTTTTTCATACCTGAAAACTTGGTTTGAATTCTGTATATACATTGCAATTAAAATGTGCCCAGTGTACATAACTGATGTTACTTTGAGTACAAATGTCACCTTGATACATGAAGGCTTTGTCAAGCTATTACATACACAATATATCATAGATGCGACCCCCTGGTGGCTGGAGTTATAATTTAGATGCAGCCAACATCGAAGTTGTTTTAGTGAGGTGAGTTTGTATTTTTTAGAGTCATCTTTATGAAACCTTTGTCATGATACTGTGCACACAAGATTTTAGAGATTGACCCCTGGTGGCCACAATTATAATCTAAATGCGTCCAACATTGAACTTATCCAAGGTTTTATTGAGGTGACCTCATGTACCAAGTTTCACCTTAATTCACAAAGACTTATACCCCCGTCACACATAGCCGGAATCACGCAGAGTGGCGTTGGACTTATGAAATGGCGCATATCCAAAAGGTGTCAGATTTCAGTTCCAAAATGTTCTGACAGCCATGTTTCTGTGTAGGCTCTCAGTTGTCCAGGTGGTTTCCACAGAAGAGAAGCTTGAATGTTCAACTTGACTGGGTTGCTTGACGCGAGGACGTTTCGCTTCAAATCACAGACGCTTCCTCAGCTAAAATTCTTGCTCTGGTAGTCTGACTTCTGTCTTGACTCTTGTAGAGAAGAACAAACAGAAGCCACAAAAGCTGGAGTTTTAAACCTAACCAGACCCCTCCTACCGAGAGGCAGACTGCTATTGGCTAGTGACTAAACAATTGCTTAAATTAGCACCTATTGTGCTCTAGTTAGCACCCTTCTAATGACAGGGTAGCTGTCCCTCCTAATGATGGGACTGATGCCTCTCCTGATGGCTGTCCTGACGAGTCTCCTGATGATGTGAATGACTCATTACCATGAACAGAAGACTGAAACTGCTTTGACCTGAGTACCCCATTGTAAACTGGGGACAAAACGTGTCTCAGACCCCCTCTCCGGTTAAGGCTGGGTTTCAACTGTTTCACATACAATGCCTCCTTCACTCCTCTCTCAAACCATTTCTTCTCTCTGGCTAAATTTTTACTTCCTTGTCCTCAAACGTGTGGTTAGTGTCTTTAAGGTGGAGATGAACTGCAGATTGAGGTCCACTGGCGCCCTCTCTGCGGTGCTGGTATAGCCTTTTGTGTAACAGCTGCTTAGTCTCACCTATGTAGTGTTCGTTACAGTTCCTGACATCTGATAGAATACACTACATTGCTCTGTTTGTAACTAGGGATCCTGTCCTTAGAGTGAACTAATTTCTGTCTCAAGGTGTTAACTGGTTTAAAGTAAACTGGGATTTTGTGCTGTCTGACACCTATCTGTGGAAGTCGACACACTTGGTCAAAATTGGCCGGTGGCCCTGAGTGTGACATTCATGTTCATAATTCTCCGGGCGCGGTCGAGATGGGACACCTATCCGACAGTGATCCATGTGTTATCTGAGGACCATCTAACCGCAATTTACATATTCTGATGGCGGCAAAACGTGATCCAAATGATTTGAGTGCATAAAAGGGAAGCTCCAGATTGATCTGGCATGGTATGCCTGCCAGTATGACCCGCAGTACCCCATGTATAATAAGAATGCTATGTGTGACGGGGCCTTTAGTCACAAATACTAACCCTACGGATGGACAGACAGACAGACAGAGGGGCAGGCAGACAGATATTCATTCGTTCATTGTCCAGCAATGATAGGGCAAGAGGCGTGATACATCCTGGACAGGTTGGCAGTCTGTCACAGAGCGACAGACAGAGTCAAGCAATTCCTTGAGCTGTTGATGCTGTTCAGACATACTGTCATGTCATATAATTTTCACAGAATTTCAACTGACCTCATGTCTCTAAACCTGTGATGTGATACACTCATTAGTCCATTTGGTGCCAGTAATCACCCCAGTGGTAGCTTGACAACTCACGATAGTTTAGCAGAAGAAGCAGGTGAAGAAAAAAGTTGGTTCACACTTCTCTCAGTATGAGAATACGAAAAATGTCAGAGCACCTTTTTGCTTGTCATCCAATCATTTCCACTAAAATCTGTTGACACAACACAACCTGCAATGCATGCTGGGCACTGTACCATCTTAAACCATGTGTACGGCATGTGAGATGGATGTTTTTGTCTGTTTTCTCAAACCACATTGTATTAGTTGTCAGTGATCCCACATGTGGAGATTTCCACCGAACTCATCCTTTAGGAGACGCTCCCCAGCTGTGACCGTCATGGTAAATGTCCCTATGAAGGCTTTAATAGCACTGGATGTTCTCATGCCAGGGACTGTTTGCTGAGTTTTGGCACAGATTAATATTAATTACTGTTCAGATTATTTTACAGCAAAAATGACCCACTTACCCAGCCTCATACTTTAATTCATTGGAGATAATCTGTCATTTGTATTTTCTCGCTTACCCGCTCCAGTCAAAGCTAATTAACTCAGGTGAGTTCAACCACTCAAGAGCAAGCAGACACCAGTGTGTTTAACTTGTGCACCGCAGGATAGGTAATGTCCAGGGGCACAGCTGGGACCAGTGTTTTTGTTATTGATGCCAAGCAGGTAATGTTTTTGGCCCTATTTGTCTGAGGGTTAGCAGTACAACCCCCTGGCAATAATTATGGAATCACCGGCCTCGGAGGATGTTCATTCAGTTGTTTAATTTTGTAGAAAAAAGCAGATCACAGACATGACACAAAACTAAAGTCATTTCAAATGGCAACTTTCTGGCTTTAAGAAACACTATAAGAAATCAGGAAAAAAAAATATGGAATCACTCAATTCTGAGGAAAAAATTATGGAATCACCCTGTAAATTTCATCCCCAAAACTAACACCCTGCATCAAATCAGATCTGCTTGTTAGTCTGCATCTAAAAAGGAGTGATCACACCTTGGAGAGCTGTTGCACCAAGTGGACTGACATGAATCATGGCTCCAACACGAGAGATGTCAATTGAAACAAGGGAGAGGATTATCAAACTCTTAAAAGAGGATAAATCATCACGCAATGTTGCAAAAGATGTTGGTTGTTCACAGTCAGCTGTGTCTAAACTCTGGACCAAATACAAACAACATGGAAAGGTTGTTAAAGGCAAACACACTGGTAGACCAAGGAAGACATCAAGCATCAAGAAGAAAACTTAAAGCAATATGTCTCAAAAATCGAAAATGCACAACAAAACAAATGAGGAACGAATGGGAGGAAACTGGAGTCAACGTCTGTGACCGAACTGTAAGAAAACCGCCTAAAGGAAATGGGATTTACATACAGAAAAGCTAAACGAAGCCATCATTAACACCTAAACAGAAAAAAACAAGGTTACAATGGGCTAAGGAAAAGCAATCATGGACTGTGGATGACTGGATGAAAGTCATATTCAGTGATGAATCTCAAATCTGCATTGGGCAAAGTGATGATGTTGGAACTTTTGTTTGGTGCTGTTCCAATGAGATTTATAAAGATGACTGCCTGAAGAGAACATGTAAATTTCCACAGTCATTGATGATATGGGGCTGCATGTCAGGTAGAGGCACTGGGGGGCTGTCATTACATCATCGATAAATGCACAAGTTTACATTGATATTTTGGACACTTTTCTTATCCCATCAACTGAAAGGATGTTTGGGGATGATGAAATCATTTTTCAAGATGATAATGCATCTTGCCATAGAGCAAAACTGTGAAAACATTCCTTGCAAAAAGACACATAGGATCAAAAAATAGTCCGGATCTTAATCCAATTGAAAATCTTTGGTGGAAGTTGAAGAAAATGGTCCATGACAAGGCTCCAACCTGCAAAGCTGATCTGGCAACAGCAATCAGAGAAAGTTGGAGCCAGATTGATGAAGAGTACTGTTTGTCACTCATTAAGTCCATGCCTCAGAGACTGCAAGCTGTTATAAAAGCCAGAGGTGGTGCAACAAATACTAGTGATGTGTTGGAGCATTCTTTTGTTTTTCATGATTCCATAATTTTTTCCTCAGAATTGAGTGATTCCATATTTTTTTTTTCCCTCTGCTTGGTCTAAAAAAGTAACCGTTACTGACTGCCACAATTTTTTTCCTGATTTCTTATAGTGTTTCTTAAAGCCAGAAAGTTGCCATTTGAAATGACTTTAGTTTTGTGTCATGTCTGTGATCTGCTTTTTTCTACAAAATTAAACAACTGAATGAACATCCTCCGAGGCCGGCGATTCCATAATTTTGCCAGGGGTTGTACTATCCAAAATCTATCAGGCTGATTTCCCATTACACTTTGAAGAGAAGTGGAGCATGAGTCAGGAAAGAACCAATTCAGTTTTAGAGCAGATCCAGATCATGAGGCAGATGAATGAAATACTCTTTCCACCTTCATGCAGTAGCATATGTGGCGGTGTTGTTTTGGTCCTGCATGCCCATGCCCATGCCTGCCTGTCTGTCTGTCTGTCTGAATGTGAACAAAACACAATGAAAAATCTGATTTAAAAATATCACTTAAAAATTCAAGGTCACAGGCCAAGGTCACGATTTCAATACAGATACAGTATTCCCTATACTGCCTATATGCAGTATAGGGAATACCCAGAATGGCTATTTTGTGGAATTGGTTAAAGATATACACGTGGATCCTAGAAACACTCATTTGAAGTCATATATCACATTTCTATTGATCACGTTGCGTCACCTTGCGTGATCTTGACTAGTCAAACTCAGCATCATCAGTGTTCACCTCAAACAGTTTGGAGTGAATATGGACTAAAAAGGGCTGTATATTGGTTCTAAGGTAAATTTGTTTATTTTGAACAGAATTAATCAAATGTCAAAGCCATGCAGAACCATATGTACAAAATGGAGTCACTGAATTACAAAAAGATAGATTTGCACAAAACAGTGCCAAACATGTAAAGCACTCTGAGTGGGTTGGGGGGGAGGGACTATTTTCACATATTTCTCAGGAAATATTCATGGACATTTACGAAAAAAATACTCATATTTCTTATCAACGTGTGTGAATGTGCAGGATTTAGTGTGGCTCGGGATAAAAGTATCCAGTGAAACCAATTATATTTTCATAGATAGAGATCTTAATTCAATCAAATGTTCAGTAACGGTTTTAAAAATGAACATCATGTAAGAGAGGATAACTGGCTTTGGTGGAGGTCTACGTCAACATGCCCCCTGTCCTCTGAATGTGATGTTGGCAGCTAGAAGAACCTTGAAGACATGCAAACCTGCCTTGGATGGAATGTTCCATGACGCATGTTCTTCTGTTCCCAGACCCACTTAATGTTACAAACTGGATTTGACCTGACTGCTTGTGCAGCCATGACACATGCCTAAAATGTCATCATTTGCATACAGTCTAACTGATAAAACCACAGTCTTCGTATCTGTCTGGGACAAAACCTTGGTGCCATGAAATGTTCTGTTCTTTGCTTATCACTCTGACACAAACGCATTCAGCACAAAGTTTTGATATGACACATACCGCTTGAATATAACAACGTGATCAACGTCACCCCACTTACGATGTCTCTTTGCAACCAAATCACATAGATCCACTGATCCACACGGCGGGGTAAGACCCGCCCACCTGGGGGCAGGCTGAGTGCAGGCTTAAAGAGCAGCTTAACCTTAATGTCAGGGCTCTTGCTCGCAGTGGTGCATGTGGACATTCTGCTTCAAGATCCCAAGCACATAGTTGACTCTGTTCATCAGTGAAGATATATATGTTATTTTGGTCGTAATTAGCTTTGCATGCTAACAATGCTCAAAGTTATCACGTTGAATAGAATGC
Organism: Thalassophryne amazonica; assembly: GCF_902500255.1. NCBI lineage: Eukaryota > Metazoa > Chordata > Actinopteri > Batrachoidiformes > Batrachoididae > Thalassophryne > Thalassophryne amazonica. The sequence goes on from NC_047109.1 coordinate 85,327,675, forward strand.
TTTGTGTTCATTATTTTGAAAAGTAACAAATGATTAGAAGTAGGTGCACCAACCTGTTCTAATGAACAAGGTCCTGTATGGATTGAATAAAGGCTCTGGTGTGATATTTTTGCTATAATGTGCTTAAGGGATTTATCATGATGCCAAACAAATGAAAGAGTGTATGCTTATGTTTTGATGGGTGTTTAATTGATTTATGATGATTTTGAAATGATACAATATTATACGGTTTGATTAAGGATTGTAATATGTGCTTATGATGAATTGTACTGACCATGTGTAACTGCTGACGGGTGTTGACTTCCTATAGGTAAGCCAGGCATTGACCATTTTGAATAAAGTCATTATTGATGCCGGCATGATGCTTATGCTATAATACACTCAACAAAATATAAACGCAACACTTTTGGTTTTGCTCCCATTTTGTATGAGATGAACTCAACGATCTAAACCTTTTTCCACATACACACTATCACCATTTCCCTCAAATATTGTTCACAAACCAGTCTGAATCTGTGATAGTGAGCACTGCTCCTTTGCTGAGATAATCCAATCCCACCTCACAGGTGTGCCATATCAAGATGCTGATTAGACACCATGATTAGTGCACAGGTGTGCCTATAGACTGTTCCACTAATAAAAGGCCACTCTGAAAGGTGCAGTTTTGTTTTATTGGGGGGGATACCAGTCAGTATCTGGTGTGATCACCATTTGCCTCATGCAGTGCAACACATCTCTTCGCATAGAGTGATCAGGTTGTCAATTGTGGCCTGTGGAATGTTGGTCCACTCCTCTTCAATGGCCTGTGCGAAGTTGCTGGATATTGGCAGGAACTGGTACACGCTGTCGTATACGCCGGTCCAGAGCATCCCAAACATGCTCAATGGGTGACATGTCCGGTGAGTATGCCGGGCCATTGCAAGAACTGGGACATTTTCAGCTTCCAAAGATTGTGTACAGATCCTTGCAACATGTGGCCGTGCATTATCCTGCCGCAACATGAGGTGATGTTCTTGGATGTATGGCACACAATGGGCCTCAGGTCTCGTCACTGTATCTCTGTGCATTCAAAATGCCATCAATAAAATGCACCCTGTGTTCTTCGTCCATAACAGACGCCTGCCAATACCATAACCCCCACCGCCACCATGGGGACAACTCGATCCACAAACATTGACATGAGAAAACCGCTTACCCACACGACCGCCACACACGCTGTCGCATCTGCCCCGAACAGTGTGAACCGGGATTCATCCGTGAAAGAGGAACACCTCTCCAACGTGCCAAACGCCAGCGAATTGTGAGCATTTGCCCACTCAAGTCGGTTACGACGACGAACTGGAGTCAGGTCGAGACCCCGATGAGGACGATGAGCATGCAGATGAGCTTCCCTGAGAGGTTTCTGACAGTTTGTGCAGAAATTCTTTGGTTATGCAAACCGATTGTTTCAGCAGCTGTCCGAGTGGCTGGTCTCAGACGATCTTGGAGGTGAACATGCTGGATGGGGAGGGCCTGGGCTGGTGTGGGTTACACGTGGTCTGCGGTTGTGAGGCTGGTTGGATGTACTGCCAAATTCTCTGAAACGCCTTTGGAGACGGGTTATGGTAGAGAAATGAACATTTAATACACGAGCAACAGCTCTGGTTGACATTCAAATTTAAATTCAAATTCAAAATTCAAATTCAGAATTCAAATTTATTAATTTATATAGCGCCAATTCACGACAATATCGTCTCAAGGCGCTTCACAACATAAAAACAGTTAAAAATTGAAAACACAATAAAAACAACCATAAGAAAAAAAACAGCAGTAAAAAAGTACAAGATTAAAAACACATCATAACACTAATGATAAAACAGGGAAAATAAATGAGTCTTTAAACGTGATTTAAAAGTCTCCACAGTGTCCGACTGCCGAATGTGTGCCGGCAGATCGTTCCACAGAGCTGGGGCACGATAGGAGAAAGCTCTGTGACCGGAAGACTTCTTATTGACCCTGGGAACACACAGAAGTCCTGCACCCTGAGAACGCAGGGCCCGAGCTGGTACATAGGGGCTTATCAAGTCAGCCAGATAGGGAGGTGCAAGTCCATGAACAATTTTATAAACTAAAATCAATACTTTAAAATCCGATCTTTCAGAAACAGGAAGCCAGTGCAGGGACGCCAAGATTGGCGTAATGTGGTCAAACTTTCTGCTCTGTGTCAAAAGTCTGGCAGCAGCATTCTGAACCAATTGAAGACCCCTGATCCTGGACTGCGGTAAGCCAGAGAATAGAGCATTACAACAGTCCAATCTAGAAGAGACAAACGAGAGCTCCGCCGTGCGCGTGAACCCATTACAAACGCACTCTTGCAGCTCCCGTTTAAACCTCTTATCCGGTCGGAGTGTGACGCGAAGCCGTCGCCAGTCACACTCCACCACGACCCACGGATAAGGCACAACACAGGAACACGGCTGCAAGAGAGCACAAATCAGTATCCAGTAATGGGTTCTCAAACACGCACCTTCCGGGTGGAGAGCCCCGCAACTGATCCAGATAACCACTGAACGTCTGCTGCCGCCTTCCCGGCGCGTTACCGTCTCTGCTACCGCTGGGTCCGTGATGTTTGGCCAGAGACTACTGTTATGTGTCGGACGCAGCTCGGAGAACCGACCAGCGTTTGAAGGACCCAGTATGAAATAAGCAGAGCACGGTACAAAGGCTAACTGAATTTAATACATAACAGTGATAATATAATAACAAAAGGTGCGGCCTGGCGTGGTGCGCTCCCAGCAGCGCTAACGGTCCGGAGCCAGAAGCTGTTTCGGACCCAAGGACCCCGCCGCACCCCCCAGGTGGCCGCAACAACCGAGTCTGTGAAAGAAGGAACCATTATGTGAGTCCACACTCTACACACAGAACACTTAAAGGTGTACAAACAGCAAACACTTCCTGGCTTGATTACTGATCAGCTTCCCAACCTGCAGGCATGGAACATCCAGTTCACAAAACTCCACTGCAGTGGAAGCTGATATGACTAACAAACAGCTCAATACAATAAGGTGTGAGGGACACCACATTTACTGACTGTATAACTGTTAGTCACAAAATCTAACGTACCTCAGGAAGTGTGCTGACGAGCGTGAAACCTCACCCCCTCCTCTTTCACAGACTGTGCATCAAACCTGGACGTTCTCAGCATCCGCTTGATGAGATGGCTCCCGAGACGACGATCTCACCCTCTGGTCACAAGGTCGAGTCTCTGGCAAATACACACTGTGCACTCCAGTCTTAAATGCCAACATGTTCCAATCCATCCAGATGCACCACAGCTGTGAGTCCTGACGAGTCGCAGGTGATCAGGGTGAGGTCCTGACAGCCTCAGCAACACAGCCACTCAGTCCCAAACGCACCACCTGGGAGGAAAACCAAAAGACAGAAACAAACCGGCAGCCAGGCCCCCCCAGCCATATAACAAGGTTGTCCTAAAGTTCCCTGAAAAGCCTTCAGTTAATTCAAAATGCTGCAGCTAGAGTACTGACAGGGACTAGAAGGAGAGAGCATATCTCACCCATATTGGCCTCTCTTCATTGGCTTCCTGTTAATTCTAGAATAGAATTTAAAATTCTTCTTCTTACTTATAAGGTTTTGAATAATCAGGTCCCATCTTATCTTAGGGACCTCATAGTACCATATCACCCCAATAGAGCGCTTCGCTCTCAGACTGCAGGCTTACTTGTAGTTCCTAGGGTTTGTAAGAGTAGAATGGGAGGCAGAGCCTTCAGCTTTCAGGCTCCTCTCCTGTGGAACCAGCTCCCAATTCAGATCAGGGAGACAGACACCCTCTCTACTTTTAAGATTAGGCTTAAAACTTTCCTTTTTGCTAAAGCTTATAGTTAGGGCTGGATCAGGTGACCCTGAACCATCCCTTAGTTATGCTGCTATAGACTTAGACTGCTGGGGGGTTCCCATGATGCACTGAGTGTTCTTTCTCTTTTTGCTCTGTATGCACCACTCTGCATTTAATCATTAGTGATTGATCTCTGCTCCCCTCCACAGCATGTCTTTTTCCTGGTTCTCTCCCTCAGCCCCAACCAGTCCCAGCAGAAGACTGCCCCTCCCTGAGCCTGGTTCTGCTGGAGGTTTCTTCTGTTAAAAGGGAGTTTTTCCTTCCCACTGTGCCAAGTGCTTGCTCACAGGGGGTCGTTTTGACCGTTGGGGTTTTTCAGTAATTATTGTATGGCCTTGCTTACAGTATAAGGTGCCTTGGGGCAACTGTTTGTTGTGATTTGGCGCTATATAAATAAAATTGATTTGATTTGATTTGATAACATTAAATTATGTGGTACCTTAGTTGGCTTTAAAAGGCTCTATAAAAACAATATAATTACTTGTTTTAGTCTGAAGAATTAGGTTTACCGATTTTGTTATTGTTTTTAGGATTGTGTATTGTGCACTATTATTTGTCTGGTTGTGTTTAGAAATTTCAGTTCATTGATTAATTTTTATTGTTTGCCCTTGTTTCTTTGACATTTGTTATGAGTATCTATGTGTATGTATATTAGGGCTGGGCAAGTTAATGAGTTATTATTGCGTTAACGCATTAATTAATTAACGCAACAATGTTTTATCACATATTAACGCAGTTCTTTTTTGCTTTTTTATTGTAAGAGTCTGTTGCTCACAGGCTTTTGTTTTGCAAGTCTGTCGCTGACTGCTGCCGTGCTCACAGGAAATGGTGTGACAAGTCCCTGACACCGGAAAAGAAAAGATAAACCAACCAACATGGTGTTATTGTTGAGTCTGTGCGCCGAATGAATTCATTCAACTTTTACGTGGCCATTTTCATTTTAAAGTGCTTCCAAACAGCGTAGTCAACAGAACCAACGTTATTTGCAGCCACTGCAAAGCTGCATTTTCTTATCAGCAGAGTACTTCAAGTCTTAAATATCATCTAAATGCAGCACACCAGTTGATAGCAGCAAATCATTCAATGAAACACACTGCAGCACGTTAGATGTAGTGTGTGGGAGAACTATAGATAATCAAAGACAAGAGAAGCTTGCAAATGCGACAGCGAAATGGATTGCTACAGACTGCAGGCCAATTTGTGTTGTGGAGGATGTCGGTCTGAGAGACATTCTGAGAATCATAACAAATGACGGCACGTATGCGATTCCCTCACGACGCACCATAAAGGAGAGGACTGCAAAAGGCACAACTTTACAACGTGCACCCGCTGTTGCTCTCACTGGGGACTACTTGACATTACTGGGTAATCATAATTTATTTTTATTTAACTGCAACTGCATGAACAAAATGTTAAGTGTTTGCAGAACAAACATTATGGCACTTTCGTTCATATGGCAGAACATTTAAAATAAAATTGTGCGATACACTACTTTTGAATTCATTTTTGGATTTTGCGTATAACAATGTGATTAATCACGATAAATCATGGAAATCATGACATTAATCACAATTAAAATTTTTAATCATTGCCCAGCTCTAATATTAAAAAATATTTATTTATTTATTCTTTATTTTTTAGTAAAAAGGGTGGGTGTTTATAAGCTTTGACTTCTGCCTACACCTTTTTGGCCACGGACATGTGTAATTGTTGAGTCTGTGTGCCAAATAAATTCATTCATTCATTCATATCTACATTATCTTGAGAAATTCAAGAAAACTGTCAAAAATATTCTATCTCACAGTGTTAAAGAAAGAGAGAAAAATACAAAACTGGATCTACTCCGTTAATTGGATCAGCTTCAGAAGTTAATGGTTTTGTTATGTGTCGGACGCAGCTCGGAGAACCGACCAGCGTTTGAAGGACCCAGTATGAAATAAGCAGAGCACGGTACAAAGGCTAACTGAATTTAATACATAACAGTGATACATAAAAAACAAAGTGCGGTCTGGCGTGGTGCGCTCCCAGCAGCGCTAACGGTCCGGAGCCAGAAGCTGTTCGGACTCAAGGACCCCGCCGACACCCCCCAGGTGGCCGCAACAAACCGAGTCTGTGAAAGAAGGAACCATTATGTGAGTCCACACTCTACACACAGAGAGAACACTTAAAGGTGTACAAACAGAAAACACTTCCTGGCTTGATTACTAATCAGCTTCCCAACCTGCAGGCATGGAACATCCAGTTCACAAAACTCCACTGCAGGGGAAGCCGATACATGACTAACGTACAGCTCAATATAAGTGTGAGGGACACCATATTTACTGACTGTATAAATGTTAGTCACAAAATCTAACGTACCTCAGGAAGTGTGCTGACGAGCGTGAGACCTCACCCCCTCCTCTTTCACAGACCGTGCATCAAACCTGGACGTTCTCTGCATCCACTGATGATGAGATGGCTCCCGAGACGACGATCTCACCCGTCTGGTCACAAGGTCGAGTCTCTGGCAAATACACACTGTGCACTCCAGTCTTAAATGCCACCATGTTCCAATCCATGCAGATGCACCACAGCTGTGAGTCCTGATGAGCCGCAGGTGATCAGCCTCAGGTGATCAGGGTGAGGTCCTGATAAACTCAGCAACACAGCCACTCAGTTCCAAATGCAAGCCACCTGGAAGGAAAAACAAAAGACAGAAACAAAAAGGCAGCCAGGCCCCCCCAGCCATACAACAGTACCCCACCCTCACGGGAAGCCTCCCGGCGACCACACAAACCTGGCCCAGGAGAAACCCCCCCTCCAGGGACCATGGCTGGAAACCGTATCCGCATTCATCATCAAACAGAACGGTTGATGTCTTCTCCTCTGGCTGCATCTTTGCCTTTGTTTCCGTCAGTCACTTAGCACAGGTCTGGCCAGGAGTTCTTAAACCTGTGCGGTCAGCCTTTGTCCAACCATGTTCACAGTCTGGTTAGTCATAAAACCAAAAAGACAAACACAAACAACCAAAACGCCCCCCCCCCCCCTCCCCAGAGGCCCATTCCATCAAACCCCGGGAAGGGGAGAAAGAAAAACAACCCAAACTTAAGCTAACAAATAAAAATGCTGACACCCCCCCCCCCCCCCCCCCCCAACGACATGTAGGGACCAACACCCCCCAGAGGACATCCCGCCAGCTCCAGGAGTAATAACCACAGCCGAGGTCCCTCTGGGATCCAACGTCACCCACGGGGACTCCCAGCGCCTCCCAGAGGACCACTCGTCAACCCCAGGAGACGCCTCCCCTCTTGACCAACGGACCCAGCCCAGGCCGTCTATGGCTAGATGGACCCACAGCCCTTTCCCCCCCAGAGGACACCACAGTCAAACCCTGAGGGTGGAAACTGGGGGGAAAAACAAAAGGAGAAACCCCCCCCCCCGAGGTGCAGCGGTTACCTGGGAAACGCCCAGCACGCCCAGCATAACCAAACTGCACCACTCCAGCAACGCCGACACTACGGCTCACACGGCTGGAGCCAGAGGAGAAGAGAGGGAACAAAAGAAAACACCCCCCCTCCCCCCCAGGTGCAGAGGTTACCTGGGAAACGCCCAGCATAACCAAACTGCACCACTCCAGCAACGCCGACACTACGGCTCACACGGCTGGAGCCAGAGGAGAAGAGAGGGAACAGAAAGAAACACCCCCCCCCCCCCCCCCCAGGTGCAGAGGTTACCTGGGAAACGCCAGCATAACCAAACTGCACCACTCCAGCAACGCCGACACTACGGCTCACACGGCTGGAGCCAGAGGAGAAGAGAGGGCACAACAAAAAACAAAACAAAAAAAAAAGAGGAAAAAAAAAAAACCCAATTACCCCCCCCCATGACCCCCCAGGGGACCGCCCATCAAACCCTGGGAGGTGAAACTGAAAGAAATAAAAAAGAAAGACTAACCAGACTAACATACAGTTGCTCGGGTCCTTTTTTGTTTGTTTGTTTTTTTGTTGTTTGTTTGTTGTTTGGCAGAACTGCAGGGTCACGACCCCAGACACTAAATAGTGAAAAACAAAAATAAAATCCCACACAAAAACCAACTCAAAAAACACCCACAAAATGAACTAACACAAAACAAGTGATTTATACCGTCAAGCTCCAACAAATGGAACACACCTGTTCCAACTTAAGAGCTTGACGGTAATGTGACTCAGTCACCAAAAGAGGGAGCCAAAGTGCTAAAAATGAAAAACCCCTTTGGTGACAAAAAACAAACGGGCTGCATTCTTGGTGCGCAGCTGTGTGCAACACAACCAAAATGTGCTCAACTAAATAACCGGAGCTGAAACAACAGACGCAGTAGTTACCTTTATCGGGGGAAACGGGGCTACAACTGTAACACAGGAAGCTCAGCGACCCGTGCCACAGAGCTCCGCCAGGGCGCGTGCACCCATTACAGACCCGCTCTTGCAGCTCCGTTTAAACCTCTTATCCGGTCGGAGCGTGACGCGAAGCTGTGCCAGTCACGCTCCACCACAACCCAGGATAAGGCACAACACAGGAACACGGCTGCAAGAGAGCACAAATCAGTATTCAGTAATGGGTCTCAAACACGCACCATCCGGGCGGAGAGCACCCGCAACTGATCGGATAACTACTGAACGTCTGCTGCCGCCTTCCCGGCGCGTTACCGTCTCTGCTACCGCTGGGTCCGTGATGTTTGGCCAGAGACTACTGTTATGTGTCGGACGCAGCTCGGAGAACCGACCAGCGTTTGAAGGACCCAGTATGAAATAAGCAGAGCACGGTACAAAGGCTAACTGAATTAATACATAACAGTGATACATAAAAAACAAAAGTGCGGTCTGGCGTGGTGCGCTCAGCAGCGCTAACGGTCCGGAGCCAGAAGCTGTTCGGACTCAAGGACCCCGCCGACACCCCCCAGGTGGCCGCAACAAACCGAGTCTGTGAAAGAAGGAACCATTTGTGAGTCCACCTCTACACACAGAGAACACTTAAAGGTGTACAAACAGCAAACACTTCCTGGCTTGATTACTAATCAGCTTCCCAACCTGCAGGCATGGAACATCCAGTTCACAAAACTCCACTGCAGTGGAAGCGATACATGACTAACGTACAGCTCAATATAATAAGGTGTGAGGGACACCACATTTACTGACTGTATAAATGTTAGTCACAAAATCTAACGTACCTCAGGAAGTGTGCTGACGAGCGTGAGACCTCACCCCTCCTCTTTCACAGACCGTGCATCAAACCTGGACGTTCTCTGCATCCACTGATGATGAGATGGCTCCCGAGACGACGATCTCACCCATCTGGTCACAAGGTCGAGTCTCTGGCAAATACACACTGTGCACTCCAGTCTTAAATGCCACCATGTTCCAATCCATGCAGATGCACCACAGCTGTGAGTCCTGATGAGCCGCAGGTGATCAGCCTCAGGTGATCAGGGTGAGGTCCTGATAAACTCAGCAACACAGCCATCAGTTCCAAATGCAAGCACCTGGAAGGAAAAACAAAAGACAGAAACAAAAAGGCAGCCAGCCCCCCCAGCCATACAACAGGTTTCTTCTTTTGCCCACACTATACATTTCACCAACCTCCAAGAAAATCAGTTCAGTAGTTTTGTTTAATCCTGCAGATACACAAAAAACACCTAAAACGTCCTGAGTGCAGGTAAAATATTTTGTAATCGGTTTATGTAACTCACTTTTTATATAACGTTATTTAAGAGTCATTTTAATTACAGTTCAGCTCAAGTGCATTTGTCAAAAATACACTTGGTGTTTTTTTTTTAAACAGTTCTTCCTCTCTTTTGGATTTTGTCACCACCTCTGAAACTTTATGACAGCTCTCTTTCACACTCTGTCTTTTTGCCTCAATCTCTTCCTGCAAGATTTCCAGCTAACAAGCACTCAGCTCTCATTCATGAAGAAAGATTCTCGGTATTCTTCACCTCATTATTCTACATGCAGCATCACGTGTGGCTTGTTGTCCTCCACTTTGCCTTCGCTCTCCTTCTCCCTCACCTTCAGGACAGGAAGAGACCAGGAAGTGCCTGCGGGCATCGGCCAATCACAGTCCTGTGGAGAGCGGGAAAATCCCTCTAGGACTGCCCACTGAGAATGCACACACACACACCACACACACACACACACACACACACACACACCACACACACACACCACACACACACACACACACACGTGTGTGCACATGTAGAAGTGCACACACGGTCTCCTCCTATGTTGAGCCTGGGGACGAAGACCAGTACAGAGAGGACATGGTGAGGACTACACACACACCACACACACACACACACAACACCCACACACACACACACACACACACACACACACACACACACACCACACACACACACACACACACCCACACACACACACACACACACCACACACAGGGGAGCAGGATAAAAATACTGTGCTGACAAGTCAATTAATCAGATGTGAAGGTGCTGAGCAGAACAATCCTTTACAAGGCTGCAGTTGAAAAACTGTGTGTGTTGAGAGAGAGAGTGTGAGTGTGATTGTGTGTGTGAGAGAGAGAGAAAAAGGAGAAACTGATCTGGTGAAGTGTCTTTGATATGTAACCTGTCATCAGTTGTTGATCAGAATACTTGAGATAATACAGTTTAAAGTGTGCTGTTGTCGTGCTGGGTGACAGCTGCTCTTTTTTGATTTATTCTCGTTTCTGTTTTAGGTGGTGTGTGCAAACATTTTAGGTGCAACCACAATTCCTCATGAAGTTGTGACGTTGTGTAAAATGTAAAAAAAACAGAACACAATGATTTGCAAATCCTCTTCAACCTATATTCAACTGAACACACCAAAAAGACAAGATATTTAATAAAGAGAAAAAAAATAACTGGTGCAACACAGAAATAAGTGCTGAAAAATTTAATAAGGTGCTGAAAACAAAATTATAATTATGTTTTTAGCACCTTATTAAATTTTTCAGCACTTATTCTGTGTTGCACCAGTTATTATTTTTTTTTTCTCTTTTACAAATCAGTCCTATCTGCTTGCCAGATTTGTTTGTGCTATACAGAAACACGGTGAACTCTTCTTTTTGTTCACAAGATATTTATTATCAAACTGATAAACTTTGTTGGTTTTGTGCAAATATTTGCTCATTTTGAAATGGATACCTGAAACACATTTCAAAAAAGCTGGAACGGGGCAACAAAAGACTGGGAAAGTTGATGAATGCTCAAAGAACACCTGTTTGGAAACAGGCGAGTGTCATGATTGGGTATAAAAGGAGCATCCCCAAAAGTCTCAGCAGTTCACAAGCAAAGATGAGGTGAGGATCACTGCTTTGTGACCAACCGCATGAAAAAATAGTCCAGCAGTTTAAGAACAATGTTTTTTATTTAAGAACAATGAAGACCTTATGGTCGAAACGTTGCTTTTGCTTTTTTAGTCAATTAAAAGATTTTGGGAGCTTTATACCAGTGTGCGGATTTTCCCTCTTTTTTGTCAGATAATAATATACTGTCAACATTGTGATTTTTATTGGGAGAGAAACTAACAGTTTGCTAAAAGAAACATTTTTACAGGTGCAATTTTGTGTGTGTGTGTGTGTGTGTGTGTGTGTGTGTGTGTGTGTGTGTGTGTGTGTGTGTGTGTGTGTGTGTGCGTGCGTGCGTGCGTGCAAAATCCAGGAATGGATACAAATTGCATGTCAGAAAATGTGCAACAGACAAAAGTAAAGTACTGGCAATAACAGACTTTGTAGCTCTGAAAGGAATAAAGGGACATCAAGCATTTTGATGACTAATAGAGTCGACTGTGATTAACCAGACACATTTAGTGGGTACCTAGCAGTCTCTTTCTGACACGTCCATAACCAAAAGCACACCATGATCTGCAATTCTAACAGATGGAAAATAAATAACTACATGGGATCAGTGCTTCAAAAAAAAACAAACAAACAAAAAAAAACTCCCACTAAGGCTAAAAACACCCATTTTGCTCAGAATTCAGTTTATTCCAGATCAGAACTAAACCTCAGCAAATTTTGTGACGAATCAGCTCATGATTAAATGGCTGGTGGTGCAAAGTATATTTCCTGTCTTCATCCTCATCACCACATCCACCTCACAATGCAATGCTCTTGATTTCAGTGCAGACATAACATTTTCAGTGAGATTTGTAAAGATATGCTTGTAGTTTATGTTCTCTGGGGTGTTGCCATTCTACCAATCCATCCTTTTGGTGAAATCAATTCAATTTCAATTTTATTTATATAGCACCAAATCACAACAAACAGTTGCCCCAAGGCGCGTTATATTGTAAGGCAAAGCCATACAATAATTACGGAAAAACCCCAACGGTCAAAACGAAACCCCCTGTGAGCAAGCACTTGGCGACAGTGGGAAGGAAAAACTCCCTTTTAATAGGAAGAAACCTCCAGCAGAACCAGGCTCAGGGCAGTCTTCTGCTGGGACTGGTTGGGGCTGAGGGAGAGAACCAGGAAAAAGACATGCTGTGGAGGGGAGCAGAGATTAATCACTAATGATTAAATGCAGAGTGGTGCATACAGAGCAAAAAGAGAAAGAAACACTCAGTGCATCATGGGAACCCCCAGCAGTCTAAGTCTATAGCAGCATAACTAAGGGATGGTTCAGGGTCACCTGATCCAGCCCTAACTATAAGCTTTAGCAAAAAGGAAAGTTTTAAGCCTAATCTTAAAAGTAGAGAGGGTGTCTGTCTCCCTGATCCAAATTGGGAGCTGGTTCCAGAGGAGAGGAGCCTGAAAGCTGAAGGCTCTACCTCCCATTCTACTCTTATAAACCCTAGGAACTACAAGTAAGCCTGCAGTCTGAGAGCGAAGCGCACTATTGGGGTGATATGGTACTATGAGGTCCCTAAGATAAGATGGGACCTGATTATTCAAAACCTTATAAGTAAGAAGAAATCTTTTAAACAATCCAGCAAAGATGGAAAGGTACAAGGTACATACGTAACTCCACTATAGCTGAACAGTGCTAAACATTTCTGTCTTTTAATACAAATACAAATAAATAAATGCAAAAGGACTTAAAAACAACCACATCTCCCAGTGTTGGAAAATTCTTTCACAATTTCATCAATCTGCCCATTTACTGAGATCCACCTCAAGTTTGAATAATCTTTTCACCGCATTTTATGAAAATATGGTCGTTCATTTTGACTAATCCTTCAAACAACCCATTAGTCAAACTGGAAAAGAACAAACTTCAAATTTCTTAAATACATCTTGTGCTTCCATGTGAAGAAGGTGAGCTTAGCGCACAAGTTGAAATTTCTCTTGACTTTACAGTCTGTCTTCTTCTTTCTCACAAAGATTAGATTGTTGTTGCTGCTGAGTTGTGATGATATGTTGTTTTTACTTGTTTCTGTCAAAGATATACATTAGTAGCTCCATCCATTTGGTCTGAGCTCCATCCAGCTCAGACCAAAACTATGAACTGAAATTTTTACAAAATGCAGTGGGGCTGGGAAGTAATAAAAATGGGAAAATGTGCCATTTTCAAATCCATACTTCATCTTGATTATGCTTCTGGCTTGTTCTCATAGTGTCCTCCCACTAATTTCTTACTACTATGCACATGATCACGCAAGTACCACGTTCAATTCGTTTTTACAATGTTCTTACTACAAACAATCATATTGCATTACATGCATACCACATTCTCACTGTTGACATCCTGTCCATTTCAATACTGCACCACACATGGTTTAAAAAAAATAATAGACTGCTGTCAGAAAAACAGATCTCCTGACAAACACACCATCTCCATTAAAACACACACTTGAGTATGAGTACAGGCTCATCCCTTGAAGTGAACTTCAATTTGTACAAGGAGATGGGAAAGAATCTGTTTTTTTTCTTTTGTTTTTTTTTTTGTTTTTTTTTGTTTTTTGTTTTTTTGGTTCCATTTCAGCACCATGGACAGCAACCAGCAAATTTTCATTCACAATGCAGCCCACAGACTGTTGCTAGCAGAGCTCAACCATGCCACACTTGTACTGTCAGTGAAGTCACTAATAGGTTTATCACCTAGTTAATATGTCAGTGCAGTCACTACTTCATCCTTTTTATTACGACCGCCAAGGACGTAATAAAATCATCTGCGTATATTTATTTGTCTGTCTGAACCAAAACTACTGCATGGATTTTCATGAAATTTTTAACACAGATATATAAACCATGGAAGACCCCAACAATTTTGGAGGTGATCTGCATCCAGGAGAGGCACGCGCCTGGGCTACGGCGCTCTGGGAGCAGAATTCACGGCTCCTAACGACATATACTGGGTTTGTGAGGGAGTTCAGACAGGTGTTCGACCACCCTCATAGAGGCGAGACCGCTTCAAGCATGCTGCTGTCGATAAGACAGGGGTGTTGGAGTGCAGCGAAGTATGCAGTCGACTTTCACATCGCGGCAGCGCGAGCCGGCTGGAATGCTGTTGCGCTCCACGCCGCCTTTGTAAACGGACTGTCTCTGGTCCTTAAGGAGCACCTGGTGTCGAAGGACGATTCACGGGATTTAGACGGGCTTATCGACCTAGTTATACGGTTAGACAACCGATTAACAGAACACCGACGGGAGCGAGACGAAGGGCGTGGTCAGGCACAAACCGTCCCTCTTCCTCCCGGGTCCGAAAGGGAGCCGTCTTCCCCACGCTCCACAGCCAGGGTACTCCACGTGACGACAGCTCCCCCTGCTGACGTTGCTATGGAAATGAGCAGGGCCAAAAGGCGATCAGATCAGAGACAAAGGAGGCTGGTCCGTGGGGAGTGTTTTCACTGCAGCTCAACCGAGCACACGCAGAAAAACTGCCCCAAATGGTCAAAACAGCAGTACTCGTCCTTAGAGACTGGGTTAAGGGTGGGTCATAATACCCACGCGGGGAAGCCCCGTAAATCTGCATGCATCCCAGTCACGATCCTGAGTGGGGATCTGACCCTTCACGCCCCAGCACTGGTAGACACGGGGTCAGAAGGGAATCTGCTGGACAGCAGATGGGCAAGGGAAGTCGGGCTCCCTCTAGTGGCTCTACCTTCACCTATGAATGTACGGGCACTAGATGGCACCCTTCTTCCATTAATCACACACCAGACACCACCAATGTCACTGGTTGTGTCTGGTAATCACAGGGAGGAGATCGTGTTCTATGTAACACCTTCCACCTCCCGGGTGATTTTGGGTTATCCTTGGATGATAAAACACAATCCCCGGATTGATTGGCCATCTGGGGTTGTGGCTCAGTGGAGCGAAACCTGCCACCGGGAGTGTCTCGGATCCTCGGTTCCGCCTGGTGTGACAGCTAGTGAGGAGGTTAAAGTCCCCCCCAATCTGATGGCAGTGCCAAGTGAGTACCACGATCTTACTGACGTTTTCAGCAAAGATCTGGCGCTCACCCCCCGCACCGTCCGTACGATTGTGCAATTGATTTGATCCCGGGCGTTGAGTACCCGTCCAGCAGGCTGTACAACCTCTCACGTCCGGAGCGCGAATCAATGGAGACCTACATCCGGGACTCATTAGCTGCCAGGCTGATTCGGAACTCCACCTCCCCGATGGGTGCTGGTTTCTTTTTTGTGGGCAAGAAAGACGGCGGACTCCGTCCATGCATTGATTACAGGGGCTGAACGAGATCACGGTTTGCAACCGATACCCCCTGCCCCTGTTAGATTCAGTGTTCACGCCCTTGCATGGAGCCCAAATATTCACAAAACTGGATCTTAGGAATGCATACCACCTGGTTCGGATCCGGAAGGGAGACGAATGGAAGATGGCGTTTAACACCCCGTTAGGTCACTTTGAGTACCTGGTCATGCTGTTTGGCCTCACTAACGCCCCTGCGACGTTCCAAGCTTTGGTAAATGACGTCTTGCGGGACTTCCCGCATCGGTTTGTCTTCGTATATCTGGACGATATACTCATCTTTTCCCCGGATCCTGAGACCCATGTTACGCATGTACGTCAGGTCCTGCAGCGGTTGTTGGAGAACCGGCTGTTTGTGAAGGGCGAGAAGTGCGAGTTCCACCGCACTTCTTTGTCCTTCCTGGGGTTTATCATCTCCTCCAACTCCATCGCCCCTGATCTGGCCAAGGTAGCGGCGGTGAGAGATTGGCCCCAACCTACAAACCATAGGAAATTGCAGCAGTTCCTCGGTTTTGCTAATTTTTACCGGAGGTTCATCAAGGGCTATAGTCAGGTAGTTAGCCCCCTGACAGCCCTGACCTCCACTAAAGTCCCCTTCACCTGGTCGGATCGGTGCGAAGCCACGTTTAGGGAGTTGAAACGTCGGTTCTCAACTGCACCAGTTCTGGTGCAGCCGATCCTACTCTCCAATTTATTGTTGAAGTGGATGCCTCTGACTCAGGGATAGGAGCCGTGCTATCCCAGAGTGGGGAGTCCAATAAGGTTCTCCATCCTTGTGCCTATTTTTCCCGCAGGTTGACCCCGGCAGAAAGGAACTATGACGTCGGCAACCGGGAACTTCTTGCGGTGAAGGAGGCTCTGGAGGAGTGGAGAGCCTGTTGGAGGGAGCTTCGATGCCATTCATGGTTTTCACAGACCATCGGAACCTGGAGTACATTCGGACCGCCAAGCGTCTGAACCCCAGGCAAGCCCGCTGGTCACTGTTCTTCGGGCGTTTTGACTTTCGGATCACATACCGCCCGGGACGAAGAACCAACGGTCTGACACCCTGTCCCGGGTGCACGAAGAGCAGGTCAGGACCAAGCTGTCAGACCCGACGGAAACCATCATTCCCGAGTCCACTGTCGTGGCCGCCCTCACCTGGGACATGGAGAAGACCGTCCGGGAGGCCCTGACACGGAACCCGGACCCGGAACTGGCCCGAAAAACAAAATGTACGTCCCACCAGAAGCCAGGGCTGCAGTTCTGGACTTCTGCCACAGTTCCAAATTCTCTTGCCATCCAGGGGTACGAAGAACCGTGGCAGTCGTTCGGCAGCGCTTCTGGTGGGCGCCTTTGGAAACCGACGTCCGGGAGTACGTCCAGGCCTGCACCACCTGCGCCAGGGGCAAAGCAGATCATCATAAGACCCAAGGCCTCCTCCAGCCTCTGCCCGTGCCTCATCGCCCTGGTCTCATATCGGCCTGGACTTCGTCACGGGCCTCCCGCCGTCCCAGGGCAACACTGTCATCCTCACGATAGTGGACCGGTTCTCCAAGGCGGCCCACTTCGTGGCCCTCCCGAAGCTCCCGATGGCCCAGGAGACTGCAGACCTCCTGGTCCACCACGTCGTGCATCTGCATGGGATTCCATCGGACATTGTCTAGGATCGTGGCCCTCAGTTCTCCTCCCAGGTCTGGAGGAGTTTCTGTAGGGAATTGGGGGCCACCGTAAGCCTCTCGTCCGGGTACCACCCCCAGACGAATGGGCAGGCAGAGCGGACGAATCAGGATTTGGAGCAGGCCCTCCGCTGCGTGACCTCCGCGCACCTGTCGGCCTGGAGTGACCATCTGGCCTGGATCGAGTACGCTCATAATAGCCAAGTATCTTCTGCCACTGGCCTCGCCCCTTTCGAGGGATGTTTGGGGTACCAGCCCCATTGTTCCCGCTAGTGGAGGGAGAGGTCGGGGTGCCCTCGGTCCAGGCCCATCTGAGGACGTGCCGTCGGTTGTGGCGTACTGCCCGCTCTGCCCTGGTCAAAGCCCGGACGAGGGCTAAGGCCCATGCGGACCGCCGGCGTGCCCCGGCCCCTACGTATCAGCCCGGGCAGGCGGTTTGGCTATCTACGAAAGACATACCTCTACAAATGGAATCCCAGAAACTAAAGGACAGATTTATAGGACCCTTCACCATCGTGAAGGTCCTCAGTCCAGCCGCAGTGAAGCTGAAGCTGCCAGCTTCACTGCGGATACATCCAGTATTCCACGTCTCCAGACTCAAACCCTGCCACACCTCTCCCCTCTGTGCCCTGGACCGGCGCCGCCGCCTGCTCGGATCATCGATGGGGAGCTGGCTTGGACTGTGCGCCGTCTCCTGGACGTTCGTCGCAAGGGCCGGGGATTCCAGTATTTGGTGGACTGGGAGGGGTACGGACCCGAAGAACGCTCCTGGGTGAAGAGGAGCTTCATCCTGGACCCGGCCCTCCTGGCCGATTTCTACACCCGGCACCCGGACAAGCCTGGTCGGGCGCCAGGAGGCGCCCGTTGAGGGGGGCGTCCTGTTGTGTGGGCCGCTGAAGAGGAGGTACTGCTGGCCCACCACCACCAGATGGTGCCCTGCTTGAAGTGCGGGCTTCAAGCATGAGAGGGCGTCATAGCAACCGGGAGTGACAGCTGTCACTCGTCATCAGCACAGCTGTCACTCATCCACATCACCACCCATAAAGGCCGAGAAATCAGCCATCAGAAGAGGTAATTTTCTCTGCTGACTTAAAACATTGAGTAATAATCTGAACTTCTTTGCAGCCGTTTTCCTGTGGCGTTTCCTTATCTGTGGGTGGCGTAAAGTGTGGTCAGCGATGGCTTCGCTTCACACTCCAACCAGATAAGTGGACAGGAGCTGCACGAGTGTGTGATTGGAGGTGGAGGTGCTCCCTCCCAAAAGAATACAGACTGTGGGATTACTGAGTGTGCGAACTCACACTCATCAACACTGTTTCTGTTCTCTGCCAGCAGTACCAGGTCTGACAGCTGGAGACGGTGACCACCTGGGGACACAGGACTTTGCGGCTCCGGTGTTCTTCAGATACGTTGGCGGTGAGGGCCGTGTGGGATCCGGCTCGGCTCAGGATGGATGTCTCCTATCCTCAAGCCTGCCCACACGTCACTCAAATCTGTAATTCGGTGGTACCTAAACTGTGATTGTCTGTATTTTGTTGTGCACTACAACATTAAATTGTTACTGTTTGGCTTATCCATTGCCTGTTCATTTAACGCCCCCTGTTGTGGGTCTGTGTTCCTACACCTACACAACAATTATTGTCTGAGATGAAAAATATTTACTTTTTTTATTTCTCTCTTTACAATTTGCATTTTCAAAAGTTAACTTTGAAACTTTTTTCAAAAGTTAACATGACCAAGTTCTGCACGGTTCACTACTGTTCTCCTGGTGATGCAAGAAATTGCTAGTCTGACATTGAATCACTGCAGATTATAGCAGAACACACAATAATCTGCAATTTAAATAAATCATGTCTCAGTTTTTTCAGACAGGTGCTGTTGGGTCAACCAGGACAGGCGCATAAGCAGACGGCTGTTTTAATGACCTTTCATATCTTACGGGGACATGGTTGTTTACAAGCAAACAGAAAGCGGTCATACTTGTTTACCAATTAAACAGTAGTGACAGATGTGTTTACAATCGACAAACACTGGCAGCCTGTGATGACTTTAATATTCATACCTGGACTCTGTTCAACACATCAGCAATACAGGAGTGGAATACATTTGACAACTTAAGATAGTTTAAATGTATTTTCAGCACATAAAAGGAAGTGAATTTATTTCACCTCCTCTGTAAAACTGAGATATTTGTTGCTTCAATACTGAGCAGCAATACGTCATAGAAATGTTCAGTGTGCACACTATTCTAAAAGACTGAAATACACATTCTGTATTTTCTGTTTCTGCACATTTGAAAAATGTAAAGTTCTGTGACCTATACTTTGTTTAAGGTTTTGCCTCATGATGGAAAAAAAGAATCTGCTTTGACAATAACTCCAGAGAGAGCAGATAGCTATGCAAACATTTGAAGAGGACATTTTCAAGGTAAATGGACTGCATTTATGCAGCGCTTTCATACTTAAGGCACTGTACATTATACATTATACATTTTCACACATTATAGCAGGGGTCTTCAACTCCAGTCCTCGGGGATTGGTGTCGCACATACAGTGGGGAAAATAAGTATTGATACCCGGTCAGTTCTGCAGGTTTTCCCACCTACAAAAAATGGAGAGGTCTGTAATTTTTATCGTAGGTACACTTCAACTGTGAGAGACAGAATCTAAAAAAAAAAAAAAAAAAAATCCAGTAAATCACATTGTATGATTTTTAAATAATTTGCATTTTATTGTATGAAATAAGTATTTGACCCCCTACAAAAACAGCTTAAGAATTGGTACAGAAACATTTGTCTGCCATTACAGAGGTCAGACGTTTCCTGTAGTTCTTGACCAAGTTTTCACACACTGCAACAGGGATTTTGGTCCACTCCTCCATACAGATCTTCTTCAAATCTTTCAGGTTTGGAATTTCAGCTCCCTCCAAAGATTTTCTATTGAGTTCAGGTCTGGAGACTGGCCAGGTCACTCCAGGACCTTGAAATGCTTCTTACAGAGCCCCTCCTTAGTTGCCCTGGCTGTGTGTTTGGGGTCATTGTCATGCCAGAAGACCCAGCCATGACCCATCTTCAATGCTTTTACTGAGGGAAGGAGGTTGTTTGCCAAAATCTTGCAATACATGACCCCATCCATCCTCCCTTCAATACGGTGCAGTCGTCCTGTCCCCTTTGCAGAAGAGCACCCCCAGAGTATGATGTTTCCACCCCCATGCTTCACGGTTAGGATGGTTTTCTTGGGGTTGTTCTCATCCTCTAAACATGGTAAGTGGAATTGATTCCAAAAAGCTCTATTTTGGTCTCATCTGATCACATGACCTTCTCCCATGCCTCCTCTGGATCATCCAGATGGTCACTGGTGAACTTCAAATGGGCCTGGACATGTGCTGACTTGAGCAGGGGGACCTTGCTGCCCTGCAGGATTTCAAACCATGACAGCATCATGTGTTACTAATGTAATCTTTGTGACTGTGGTCCCAGCTCTCTTCAGGTCATTGACCAGGTCCTCCTGTGTAGGTCTGAGCTTTCTCAGAATCATCCTTACCCCACAAAGTGAGATCTTGCATGGAATCCCAGACCGAGGGAGATTGACAGTCATCTTGTGTTTCTTCCACTTCCTAATAAATAATCATATCAGTTGTCTTCTACCAAGCCGCTTGCCTGTTGTCCTGAAGTCCATCCCAGCCTTGTGCAGGTCTACAGTTTTGTCCTGGTGTCCTTAGACAGCTCTTTGGTCTTGGCTATGGTGGAGAGGTTGGAGTGTGATTGATTGAGTGTGTGAACAGGTGTCTTTTATACAGGTAACAAGTTCAAACAGGTGCAATTAATACAGGTAAAGAGTGCAGAATAAGAGGGCTTCTTAAAGAAAAATTAACAGTTCTGTGAGAGCCAGAATTCTTGCTGGTTGGTAGGGGGTCAAGTACTTATTTTATGCAATAAAATGCAAATTAATTGTTTAAAAATCATACCATGTGATTTTCTGGATTTTTTTTTTAGATTCAACTCTCTCACAGTTGAAGTGTCCCTATAATACAAATTACAGACCTCTCCATTCTTTGCAGGTGGGAAAACCTGCAAAACTGGCAGGGGATAAAATACTTATTTTCCCCACTGTATGTTTATTGAACTTTTGCATTTTTGAACACAAGAACAAACATAATAAAGCAATAAAAAGGCCCTCCCCCACCCTAATACCCACCATACACTCAGTTAACATGATTTTAGTTTCTACAAATTGAAGTCTCTTACAAGGCGTAAAAAGGGCAACCATATGTCTTTAAAGTCCTCCAGTTGTCCTTTGGCCAAATAGGTCCATTTCTCCAGCACCACGTTACTGGATTTAATCCATAGCTTCACCTCAGGTCTATCGGTGTCCTTCCATTTCAAAGCAATTGCATATTTTGCTTGTACCAGGCAAACGTTTATAAGTTTCCTTATTTTTGCATTACATTTGAAGTCCTGCACCTTTTAGATATGTCCCTGGTCCAAAACACTGAATCAAATGGCTGAATTACCTCCTCAGTATACAGTGAAGTTCACCAGTCATTAATTGACTCAGGTGTGTTGAAGCAGTGGCACATCTAAAAGTTGCAGGACACCGGCCCTCAAGGACTGGAGTTGAAGATTCCTACATTATTGTTTCACACAAGCTATTTAACTTTTTGTTGCAATATTGAATGATGACAAAAATGTGCGCACAGTGTGTACAGCTAACAGCGGAAATGTTCTCTACTAAATATTGTCTTATTGTTCTGATTGTCACATCTGAGCCACATTTAAGGGACTTTGTCCACCTTTCTTTGTGTAAGTTACGACCATTTGTCACAATGTTATCCGTAGATTCAGTCATATCCGTGTAGTTACATGGATGTCCACATTAAAAGGCTATGCTCTCCACGATGGTCTACATGAGCGACTTGCAAAGTACTCAATGTGCATGTGCCAAACAATGTAACAACGGTCAATTGGTTCAAAATGCAGAATTTTGACAAGAAGGAGACAGGTCAACCACATAACACTGATTTTGGCCTCCCTTCACTGGCTTATTGTCTCTGTGAGGTCTGATTTAAGGTTCTGTTACTAACTTATAAAATTATGAACTACCACCTCCCTACCTAGCTGACCTAACTACACCCTACATACTGGCTCGTGCTCTGCATTCTCAGGATGCAGGACTACTTTGTGTCCCTAAGGCTTAAGTCAGCAGGCCTTTTCTTATCATGCCCATGTCTTTGAGACATTCAAGTCCATGGACACATTCAAGTCCAGACTAACGACTCATCTATTCTCCCTTTCTTATGATTAGGATACCGGTGTAGTATGCAATTACGTTTCATCTTCTTTTAATTCATATTATTAGCAATGGAACAGGTCTCAGCCTCATTATATCTACATTCTGGATCTGTTAGTGAAGTACAGGGCTAGCTGAAGGCAACCACCTTAATAATCTCTCCGCTTCTCTGTTGAGTTACTGCTGGTGAATTAATGCCTTAGGTAGGTGCAGTTATTTCCAGCTGAGTGATTCTGCTCTTTTCTCTCCATCCGTGGCACTAACGAGCACTGTAATGGACGTTAGCCCTGCACCCTAGGGTGTCAGAGTGACCTCGGAATGCCCTGTCTATTCAAGACCTGGAGGCAGAGACTAACCACCAAGATGGACTGTTTTTATGTCAGTAAGGGACTTTGTTTTTGTTGCTTCTCTGTTTTGCCTGTTTCTGTTTTCTGTGTGCCTGTCCTGTGTTGAATGTTGTATTTCTTTTTTGTTTTGTTTTTTTCCTTTTGATTCTTTGTTTTGTGCTTTTGCCATTTTTAAGTTCTCCTTTAGTTTCCACTCACTGGTTTCATGTTATAGGTATTTATGATTGTTTCTAAGTCAGGTTTCTTTGTAGTTTTCAGCTTTGCCTGTTCTCTTGTGGACATTAGATTCACATTTCAATCACTGTACTTGTTGCTTGTCTGCTCGTTATGTAAGTTTGTCACAGTTCTCTTTTCTTTGGACTCACCTATCCATTCTGGTAAATACAAATACTCTTTACTTCAATCTTGTGTGGTTACTGTTTGCATTTTGGGTTCTATCACTACTAATTGCAACACCATGTGCTGAATATATCTTAGAATTTGGCTTCATACAATAACTTCATGCTTGCAAAATTTTCCCACAGTGCTCAAGAAAACCTATTTTCTTTGATGCTGTGGAGGAACTTGACTGTGACTTCATAATCTCCGAACTTCAAATCCACCATGATGTTTGTCTTTGCATTTTAATTGAAGCAAATATTAACGGTATAAGAAAAAAAACAACAACAAATACATGTTACATGGCACCTTTCTCCTGCTGCCCCAGTAAATCACCTCAAAGTGGAAATACACATTTGTATTTACCAGATGTTACTATGTCTTAATTTGTGTCATGAACTTGACATCTTCACAATGATAATCATCTTGTTGAAAACTTAAGTGGACTTCACAAGGAACCACAGCACATCGTGCATGTGTGCAGTTTGTTAACACAATATCTCAAAAAGATTTAATGGAATTTAATATAATTTTCTGGAGAGATGGGCCATAGGGAGAATAGATTCTCAGAGACTCTGGGACCAATCTATACTGTGCGTGTGTGTGTGTGTGTGTTATTTCACTCCTCTTGCGTTTCTTTCCAGTAGAATGCAATGGGCCCCAGACCTGGGTCTATAGTTGCACCCTAAACATTGCTGGCATTGTATCCGAGGGCTCTCTTCAAGATAGTGACCGTTCCCTTAATTGCTGATAACTGCATCTCATGGGCACTTGGGTGACCTGGGATTGCCTCAAGGTATTTCTCCAGGTTTTTCTTCATAAGCCCTGTTGCCCACCACAACTGGTGTTATACCTGTTTCTTTCAGTGTCCATGTTGTTTGTAAGTCATTTTTAATGATATTTAACTGTAACATCAACAATTTTGGCTGTTTTCTCTTGCTTGCTCCAAATGACAATACCAGGTTTTAGTGCACCTGTTTTGATATGTCTTCCTGCTGGGATCTCTTGTCATAGAAGATGGTTATGTTTCTGTTGGATGATACTGGTGCTGGCTCATGCATCCGCGTGTGTGTTTAAGTGAAGTTTTGGTGTTGTTTGACAAGTTGAGGGAACATTCCTTACAAATTCAAACTTATAGCAACTTCCACAAGTTTCTTATCCACCCGCACCTAAAAACAAAAACAATCTAAAAACTTTCCTTCAACTTATATCTCCACAATAAAAGCAAGAAAACTGTCAGATAATAACAGTTAAAAGTGAAGAAATAATGACAGAATAATAAGAACAAGAACAAAAGCCCCTCTGAGCTGCTAAAATTCCCTCTCTCATATCAGGTAATGTATCGCTGCACGAATAAATGAGCCACATACCGTAGGGAGAAGGGAATTAAACTATAAGCTACTTTTAAACTGATTTAAAAACACACACAGAGCGATTTGCCAAAAGAGAACAGATTAAATCAATCTACAGCAGCTGTGCTCATTTATGTTGGATACATGATGGAGGATGTGAATGAATGCCTAAAACGACCTGTTTCCGAGGATGGGCAACATCCAACTACAACATCCAACATCTGAATGACAAACCCCTCAAAACATCAAATCAAATTTATCTATGTAGCACCAAATAAGGCAAGATGCCATATGAAGGCACTTCAAAGGCCACATCTAGACTGTAGTTTGTGTTATATAACTTAGACCCAACAATCGACCGAACGCAAGCACCGGGGAATAAGGTGGAAGCATCAGTGGAGAGAAACCTTCCTTTAAAGTCGGCCTGACGTGAGACGGGCCAACAGGAAACAACATCACATCATGAGCCTTGTTGTTTGATGTCCTTTCAGTGCATGAATGATCAAATTAACAGACCTTAGTGTGCTTTAACCTGCACCTTCACATCATACATGACCTAGTAGGAAACAGCAGACAACACTGACAACATAGATGTGGGTACGCTTGGTGAGAAAATATTGTGTGGGTGAGGTGGGTTAAAAGTGGCAAAGCAGAGTTCCCACTAAGTAATAATTTACAGATATTACACACTCTCAAACAGCATGCAACAGGGTAAGAAAAAAACTGTGCCAGACATCATGGTTTTTAATTCAAAAACTCAAAAGGTGAAGATCATAGGTGTCCATGAATGTGATCTAATGCGTGGTTTGTTGTCATAACACACTGGACTTGTGCAAATTTCTTTAGCACAGCCAAAGTACTTCCAGAAAACCTTCCATTAATGTCATATCATGTACATCAACACATAGAAGTAACTTCTTCCGGCTCAAGTTGTTTGCCGGATGCTCTTCCTGACACAACAGAGTTTCCTGACGCAACTCCACATTAAATGGAGAAATGTGGCAAGGGTGGGGTTTCAACCGGGAACCTTCCGCACTGAAACCAAGCACACTAACCACTTGGGCACCATCCCTTAGTACATCAACACAAAACAAGATGGCACATTGATAGAATATCCTAGGTCATCATGGCCACTCTCTCTGAGACTAAGGTTTTAAGAGGTATGGACAAGGCTTCAAACGGTGACCTTCCTGGATACATAACCATGAAAGTGAAAACAGAATTTAAATATATCTTGTGGGAGGGAAGTGGTCTCAAAGACAATGTGGACCTAAAAATTGTTTTAAGACAGAGCACATTGCACATTTCTTCTACTCGCACTCATCTTATGTTTATTAAGAGCTGACATAACATGTGAATTTCTCCATTTTGAGATCAGTAAAGTCTTATCTTATCTTATGAACACAAAGGGTTTTGATTGTCACATTTTAAATTGTGTTTTGGACTTTACACAGAACCTGAATATCCTGAATGGTTTATGTCTGATAGGTGTAGCAAATATGGCCAAAAGACACCTTTACAGCTCCAAAGGTTTGCTTCAATCTCTACTTTTAACAAAGAACTGACTCCCCAGACATTCCTAAGGCTGGACTGTCTTAAGCTGACTCTGTGCTCCCTTCTCGCAAAGTGACCAGTTTTCCAAACATTTCCTGGTGGAATTTATGACACTTCAGGGAAACACCAACAAACAGTCCCTATGGATTAAAGCCGCTTGCTACTCACAGTTCCAGTCAACACCAGTTCAAACAGAGTTTATTAGACAGTTTAATGAAACCTGTCCAGTTCAGAGAACATCCAGACACCCATAGGACACTTTCTACTGATAACAGCTCAGTAAACCTAGAATCTCAACTAGCCAGATGGCCAAAGAACCAAACGTCTACGCAACTGCCGAACCATCACATTCGGTTTTGCTGGGTAACCAAACAAGCAGTCCTTACACCTGTAAGTCATGCGGGAGACCCGGTGGGTTAATCCAATGTAGGCCAATTAAAGGAGACCAGAAAAAGGCAGATCAGGAAACCAGACCAGATGAAATCTCCTCACTCCTTCAGATCCAAAGGACCCAGATAAGTGAACCTTCAACAGTTCTGATGGTCTTTGCTGTCAGTGATGCAAAGTGGCTTTCTTTGTTTAATTTTCTTAATAATAATAATAATTCGTGAACTCAAAATTCACAGCTAAATTCTAACCAGGTTTATTCTCATTAATTTTTACATTTAGTGCCTCTTTCTTCCTTTTTCTTGCTTTTCACATCTCATCAACTATTGACTCAGTAATAATATGAATCATTGTCTATATTCCCAAAATCTCAGTCACGTGTTTGTACCTGAAAATGTGCAAATAAATTTGTCATTATTATGCCAGTTATTTTGCACAGGGATGGTGGCCAAGTGGTTAGTGTGCTTGGTTTGGTGCAGAAGGTTCCAAGTTCAGGGTTCTCCCCAGAAATCTTTAGTATAGTGGTGCTGTTGCCAATTATCACCCGAGGCAGCGTGTGCTGTGAGTCATTTTGACTGGTTTTAGATGCATTGAAAGCAAGAATAATAGACAAAAGAAATGACACTTATTTTGTAATATCAAAGTTCTTTTTTGCATGTTTCTAAGCTTCTAAGTTAATAAAATAAATAACATTGAAAAGTTTAAAAACACATTACTATTTGATGGACATAACATTTGCTTTCCTCTTTAAAAATGACACACTGTACCTTTAGTCCAGTAAGGCAGAGTTTTTCTGTCATGTTGACAGTTTAGTTTTTTCTTTTTAACATTTCTAAGTGGGATTGCATACTTTTTAAAAAACAATATAACCCCTAATTGTCTTGTGTGAACAAAAGCTAAACCTGGATTTGATTGTCAAATCAGAATAAAATTTATTGCAAAGTAAGTTCTCAAACGTAATTTGATCTGGTGTCATTGGTGCATAAGCAACAAATAATAATTTTAAAAAAAAAAAATACTTCTGCAAGAAGTAAAGAAGTAAATCTGTTCTTTTGAAGATGAAATCCTGGATGAAAAACTTTCTGAATCAGGTTTTCACTGAGGCTGTGTGCTGAAGATGATGGTTGATTAAAATTGCTTCGCTGCTTTTTTAACAGCGTGTAGCTGTGTGTGTGTGTGTGTGAGGGAACGAGAGACTCGTCACCCTCACACCATCTTTGCGGCTTATTTGAGCAAACTTTGGAAACATGAAGGCTTTTATCAGTAAAATAAAGCCTTAATGTGTCACTAGCTACGCAGGCAGGAGCAGCTCTTTATATTGGAAGACTTTAACTGAGTTTTTGTTCTTTGCTGCGGTGCTGTGAAGGGCAAGCAGGCAACAGTCCGTTCAGCACAAACAGTCTGGCTGGTTTAAATACATATCTGAGAGCACGGCACAATATAACAGCGCTGTCATAACAGTATGATGGCGCCACGCCGTTGTTCCATTGTCTGGGGAGAACCCTGCAGTTCAAACCCCACCCCTGCCATATTTCCCCATGTAATGTTGAGTTGCATCAGAAAGGGCATCTGGCATAAAATTTGTGTCAACTCAACATGCAGATCCACTGTGGTGACCCTGAGTGGAAAAACAAGGGAGCAGCTGAAGGGACTTACTATGCCAGTTGTTTTGTCTTGTGTTCAAGTGAAGACAGATGTTTAATCATCAGATCCAGAACTTGTGACTTTCAGATCAAAGACTGATCAATATCATTCATAACTTCTAAGTAGGTGGTGCCCCTTTGGAGGTATTTAATTAAATTTCAGAGCTAATTAAATATTGTTTAACTTATAACTGCTCCACAGGCTTGACTGGCTTCTTCCAGCTGATTTTTGAGAATGGCTGGGAAAGACCAAGGGATACTCATACTTACCCTAGTGGTCGCACATAGATGGTTACTCTGTAGAAGTTGTGTTGATTTGGTTGTCCATCTGGTGGTTTTTGAGACAGAGGACAATTCCGTGGTGGGTGGATGTGACAACATGTGGCACCAGCACATGCTCTCACACTTGACTTGCCTTGAATGCACAGGGTCATCACATCCACTACAACATGGGTCCTGGATGGGAACCACTCAGTTAGACACCGGTCCATCCATAAACGCCACAGCAACTGGGCGTCCCCTCGACCTCTTCCAACCACTGGGATCCTCAACAGTGTGGAAGCAGGGAGAAAACCCACCTTTAACACCTGACATGACCCTATGTAACATAATAAGAAGACAGAAGTAGATAATCTACATGGGAAAGAGCTCCGAATTAATTCTCCAGAGCGCAGCTAAATCCACTCCCCCGTGAGAGAGACTGTCTCAAACTCAACATGCTGTTAATCAATACTTTGAATTAAAACCTGTAAAATAAAGTCAAGTGACAATTTAAAAAAAAAAAAGCCCACTCAGTGTAAGAAGTAAACTACAGCTTCAATTTAAATGCAAAAGCTCTGAGCGTGTGTGTGTGTGTGTGTGTGTGTTTGCACGCTGACTAAAGTATGTTTGTCAGTTGGAGTTGTTATTTTTCTCTGCACCATACGCCTCACTGGGCTGTCTGTCTTTTTGGATGGAGCAAAACAAATTGACAGCTTCTCACACACACACACTAAATATGTATATACACACACACAAGTGTGAGTGCCACAGCACCCACACTTTACTCCCAGTGCACACAGAAACTCAAGAGGCAGTCATACACAGGCTGACGGAGTGAGTGACAGTTTATTTTCAGCACTTAAATGAACACAGGGACGGACATGATGCTACTGAGGGGAAAGAGAGCAGCGTAAGCAGACGACTACGAGCCGGGACGCCGATTGATTCCATGTTAGACTACAGACAGCGGCCTCTGTCCCAGCCGCCGTGGACTCAGGGACCATTACTGACAGATTTGCTGAGAAAGCTGCACACAGCTGCGCTCCTGCAATACAAACAACTTTTTTTTTTTTGCATATGATTCATCTGTACTCCTCATAATTGGATCCATTGTATTAGAAAATGTTTTCGGAGGGATGCAATCAAAATAAAAATCTTCCACAAATTTCCAGCTCAGTGTGGATCAACAGCACAGCAAAAATAGAAGGACTTTAATTACAGTGAATGATTTCTGCAAGATTTTCCCAGTGTTTTGTGTGGCGATGTGTTGTGGAGAATAGCATAAACGAAGGAGAAGCGCTTGACTTTGGAGCAAGCTCCAGACTCCTGTCCTGAAAAATGAAGCCAACACAGAAGTGCCAAATCTGACACTGAATGGCAGCTGATGCTGGATCAAAAGAGCCCACTTTTCCATACACGCACGTTAAAATCGGCATACTTTACAGAAGAAATAAAACATGTTTACAGCCAGTACAGAAATAAAGAAACAGGCTTTTGTCTCTGTCGCTAGTTCCCCCTTTTTGTGGCAACTGTATGGGGAAGATGGGGCGCAGGGTACATTTTTTTAACCCATCAGTTAAGCTATAATTGTTGGGAAGGTGTCGTAACACGGACCCACAACAGGGGGGCAAATGAACGGGACCAATGGATAAGAGAAGGAGTAAACATTTAATGTTGCCAAAGAACACAACGGAATATAAACAAGGAGTACTGCCAATCATACACAAGAGGCCTGCGGGCAGGCTTGACGATAGGAGCCTGGATGCACTACAAGCGGCCGGGGCCCACACCGCTTCTACCCCAACGGCCTGAAGAACACCGAAGCCGTCAAGCCTGAGTCCCCAGGTGGTCTCTGTCCTCTGTTGTCGGCCCTGGTACTGCTGGCAGACAGAAACATAAGGTGGTGAGTGTGAATCCTCACACCCAGCAACCTTGATTAATGATTCCTCCGGGAGGGATAACCTCCACCTCCAGGAACGTCTTGACTTGTGAAGTTCCCGTTTGTCCCTCTCCTGGTCTTCACGGGTTTGCACTGCACACAGAACAATAATAGATTACAATAATCACAGCAGAGAAGATTACCTCTAATCGTAGGAGATTTCTCAGCGAGGAGGTGGAGTCGCCGTCCGGCCTTTATGGTGATGGTGATGAGATGAATGAGTGACAGCTGGTGTTGAGGATGAGTGACGGCTGTCACTCCCAGTGGTTCTGGCGCCCTCTTGTGCTTGAAGCCCACATTCCAAGCAGGGCGCCATCTGGTGGTGGTGGGCCAGCAGTACTCCTCTTCAGCGGCCCACAACAATAATAGTGTGAATAATTAAAGGCGCAGTTACTTTGACTGACAGAAAGCATGTACCAGTGAAGTAATTCAAGGTCCACTAGCAGCAGCTGCTAGTTATTAAAGATTTCACCATGTTGTCCTTTCTGAGTTTTTATTAGAAATATCTGAGCTAATGTGGCTAGTGTATGAACTCAAAATCTATAAAAAATAAAAATGGTGATCACATATTTCCATTGCATGAAATTTTAGTATTTATGTTTTAGCACCTTTAGTACTGTGTTAGCACTAATTAGCAGGTAGTGTGCTGACATTAACACCACTGATGGTTCAACGGTAACTGAGGCAAATATGCTGTTGTAGCTTTTCATACCTGCAACCAAGCCACCCATTATGAAAATGAAGACGAGACTGCGTATAAATAAATAAGTAACGGTAATCAAACACCCAAACCTAAGTTAACCTGCTAGCATAGCTTTGCCTGTTTTGCTAACTGCAAAGTGGGGAAACCTCTTAACCAGCTGATAGCCAGACACTGCTAAGGTGGTAACATTTGGGATCGCCTAATTTGAGCTTAAACCACGCTTCCAAAAACATGAGTGATGTCACAGCGGGTTTGTCCAGCATATACTCGTATACCACTGATGGTTTGGAGCATTTCTCCTTCCACTTGTCTAATTTTCCAAGTAAAGAAATGAAGGGATCAAGGAGGAAGAGGAACGAGATGGAGAGATCGTCCTCCCCCCTCAAGCTCCTGGTTACCTCTCACCTCTTGAATGTTGTCTTCATTTTTGTCCATTTTGTTTCTTTTGAACTCTTTTCTCCTTTTTATCTCATTCTTCCAATTCCTGTGCCTCCTCTCCTCAGGTGTCACATCACATATACTTTTCCTCCTGTGTGACTCCTCCTCCCATCATGGCTTTCCTTTCCCACCTCCTCCCCACTGTGTCCACTCGTCCTCTACTCGCTTATTCTCCCTCCTTTCCTCTCCCGCTGTCTCTCCTTCCTCGGACGGAGAATTCCATAATGCCCCTCGTGTCCTTCTCCTACTGCCGAATGTTTCCTCCCTCCTTTCCTTCCTCACTTCATTTCTCCACTGTTGTCCACCTCCTACTCCTCCCCCCTGCTGTTTGTCCCTCTATCTCTGCATCCTATTGTCCCCCTCCTCCTCCTCCATTTCCTTTCTGGTCCCAGAGCTCGTTAAACAATGTCCACGTTCACCTGACATCATCCGCTATAGGAGAGAGAGAGAGAGAGAGAGAGGTTGCACTGTTTGTATACGGTCACTCTATTGTTTTGAAAAATTCTCACTCGTTCATTGTTTTGAAGTTTGCTTTTTAAAAGTTAAATGATACTCAAAGGGGTTGGTTTTGTTTTTGGATTTTCATCAAAACAGATTATCATCACAACTCGTGAGGAGCATGATCATGCATCTCCCGTGACCGACCTCACCTGTCATCGCCTTCCTGGTTTCTCCTTTCTCTTCTCTCTCTCTCTCTTCCTTCCTGCTGCACACTGACCTCTGTCCTCTTGTGTTTTTCAACATTTTGCTTTCTCACTTTTTTGTCATACAAATCTGTCTCACCTGCTTTCTCCCTCCCTCCCTCCATCCCTGGATGCTTTGATGTCGCCTCGTACCTGCTGTCACATACCACCTGTTCAGCTCCCAGCCAGACGGAAGCAGAATTAACTAAACTGAACAACACCAGAGTGGGCTGGACCCGTGTCGGTTGGCCGGGACAGGCACAGAAATGTGGAAAGTCAAGGTTGTGACAGCATGTGTTCAATTTCTGCAAATTAGAAGCAATACAGCAACATAGTCTGTTCATGAAAGCAGACCTTTGGTGATGTGGGATTTGGGAGTTTACATTAGCTTTCCAACTAAAAATTTTAAGATTTTTTTTTTTAATCAGGTGGGTATTTTATACAATCACTTCAAGTTCAGTGGAGCCTCAGAGAAACCGAGTACCAAATACACCCAGTTGTCACCGTAGGTTACTTGTTAGCATCCAAGTCTTAAAACCATATTTCATTGGTGGTGACTGATGTTGCCCCATCATTGACTATGGATTAAAATGAGCTTTAAGATATAGCTTGTGCAATAAATGTATTGTGAATTGTCCCTGTTAAATAAGGAAAAAAAAGGAAAGACATTTATGTGTCTGCCTCATTATCTGGATTCACTCCAAAGTTTAGTGGAAAAAATAAAAAAAAATGTCATACCTTCACATTTAAAAATCTCAAGTGTTCTTCTCCAGCCTGTCCATCACCCTGGCACTAAGTTTTAATAAAGTCTGTTTGATGTTTTTGTTTCCTTACATCAGTCGTTGGTCAGTATCTAATGCACAAGTAAATGTAACGTGGTGGGTTTTACAAATAAATCTGAATTTGTAAATATGTCATTTTTTTCATTTGTTAAAAAAGGCAGTTTGAAAACTGAAAATTCTGTTTAAATGATTCAGCACTTTTAGCGAATGTGTGGCAATTACGCCTCACACTGCCATGAACACTGCCATCTACTAGATGGCAATTTTCCCATAATGCACTGCACCATGTGTGTCTGTACTCTGTATATGCTAAAACCTTCAAAATTAGTGCATTACTTTAAAACTTAAACATACAGCTGATATTTTCACTTGACAGAGGTGATGTTAATTTCAATAACTTGTCCGGAATGAGTTTGTTTAAAATTTTAACCATAAGTCAAAACTGTCTGCCTGTGCATGACTCGTGTAATATGCCTGCAGGTCTGTATGGTGTGAAAAATAAATGATGTTTTTTCTCCTCTTCTCTCTTCTTTCCTTTGTCTCTGGTCACCAGGTCTCTTTTGTTGACAGAAGGCTGATCTGAGACAGAACCGCTGAGTCCTTGTTGTGTCAGTAGTTGCCAGTGTATTGTGTCAATAAAAAAGTTATTGGCTTAGCTTTTAGCTGTAACTTCTGCTAATTTTTTTTAGGAGTTTCTCGGTTTAGCTTTATAAAAGCTAACTTTTCAGTTTGTAGATTAATGGTTATCAAAGCTAACTTTTTGGTTAGGTGTGCCACCACTGGCTGGAGATCACAGGCCTATGAAGCCAACAGGACCACATCACCTGCAAAAAGCAGTGATGAGACCCTGAGCCCACCAAACTGAAGACCCTCCTCCCCCGACTACGCCTTGATATACTGTCCATTAATATCACAAAGAGTATTGGTGACATTGTGCAGTCCTAGCAGACTAGCACCTTGTCACCTAGCGACAAAGTTCTGAACCATCCAGCCGGGGACTTCTGTGCATCCCTACACCTGCACGGCGCCTCACACTCTGGGTAACTCCAGAGAAGAATAAGGTCCAACCCCTTCAAGGAGGCTGTACGTGGAGGCTAAACACACCAGAGCAACTGGTAACGAGGTGACATTCCATGTCCCCAGAGCTAGCCTCGACTGCCCATGTCTAGTCCATCAAAGCCATCAACTTTCACTGCCACCTATGAGACAGCACACCCCGACCCCAGCGTTTCCCCCTGTGGATGGTGAGTCCACAGGCTGGAGATGGAGGGGTCCATGTTGCCTTTTAGAGCTCTGTGACAAGCCTGGCCATGAGGCATTTGCTGGTAGTCCCTCCATACAGACCTGGCTCTAGACGGGGGCCCCGGGTCGGGTCATGTTTCATCTGCCTCGTTTTTTCATGGAGTCTTCATGAACCATTCTTAGTCTGGCCCCTCGCCTGGCCCCTTGTGTAATCTTCCTAACAACAAATGAACTGGGGCGAGAACATTGCTTCCTTGATGAAGGTAAAGAGACTCTGACTTCCTTCTAATGAATTCCAACTTGCAGATGGTTGAGCGATTGTAAATTAAAAGCTCAAATGCAAAATGCATTGATTGTTGCTGAGAGTTGTTTATTCCATTCTCTAATATTCATTTAGTATTTCTCGGCGCAGAACCTTAAGGCAAACTCCACTTTTCTGCTTTAACACTGTGGCACTGGCTCTGATCTTTATCATGGTTCTTTCAGTTCAAGTCACTGAAACTCTGTTCTATTTTAATCTGTCCTGTCTTAACATCATTCCGCTTTGCTCTTTCTGCTTCTCCTCTGCTTCTTTCTGGTGCTTCTGTCTTAGATCCAATGCAATAGGTGAGTTGAAAGCTTGGCAAATTCTTTAGCCAGGGCTGCTCCGAAAGCCAAAACTCCGAGCGGCAACATGAGCGTGGCTTCAAACTAAAGGAAAGGCCAGTGTGTGTGTGTGTGTGTGTGTGCTCTCCCAGGTGCCAGTGCATGGACGAGAGAGATACTCGTTTGATCCCTGGAACAAAGACTGAGAGGAGGGCAAAGGAGAGAGAGGGAGCAGGAGTGAGAGAGATAGGAGCCGCAGGAGTGGTGGGAGCAGGAGGAGCCGAGAGTGAGGCGGGGAGCTGGAGGCAGAGGGGGGTTAGGAAGGATCACGCCTCATGAGAACAGAGCTTTGTTGAAGGGGGTTTGAAGATCACGAGTAGCTTTGTCAAACAGAGTGAAAGGAAAGGAGAAACGTAACCAAAGACTTTGGTCTTCATACAATCCTACTTGTTAATGCTAAAGCAATCCAAACAGTGTGTTATATGGAGTACATCCATATAACACACTGTTTGGATTGTTTTTTTTTTAAACTAAAGTTTTTGTTCTTTGCTTGTCCAGATTTGCAATAACCAGATTGAATTTTTTTTGACACTCACTTCTAAGATTATATAATCGGGTGATACACAGGAGACAACGATAACAATGAAAAATGGATCACAAGGATGAGAAACTACAGAAACTTGTCCAGTGATGTCCCCATTTATATGATTATCTCAGAAGCCGCAAAAAACAAACCCACATTGTGTGCGCATGATTACAAAAAGTTCAAATATAGATGTTTTTCATACCTGAAAACTTGGTTTGAATTCTGTATATACATTGCAATTAAAATGTGCCCAGTGTACATAACTGATGTTACTTTGAGTACAAATGTCACCTTGATACATGAAGGCTTTGTCAAGCTATTACATACACAATATATCATAGATGCGACCCCCTGGTGGCTGGAGTTATAATTTAGATGCAGCCAACATCGAAGTTGTTTTAGTGAGGTGAGTTTGTATTTTTAGAGTCATCTTTATGAAACCTTTGTCATGATACTGTGCACACAAGATTTTAGAGATTGACCCCTGGTGGCCACAATTATAATCTAAATGCGTCCAACATTGAACTTATCCAAGGTTTTATTGAGGTGACCTCATGTACCAAGTTTCACCTTAATTCACAAAGACTTATACCCCCGTCACACATAGCCGGAATCACGCAGAGTGGCGTTGGACTTATGAAATGGCGCATATCCAAAAGGTGTCAGATTTCAGTTCCAAAATGTTCTGACAGCCATGTTTCTGTGTAGGCTCTCAGTTGTCCAGGTGGTTTCCACAGAAGAGAAGCTTGAATGTTCAACTTGACTGGGTTGCTTGACGCGAGGACGTTTCGCTTCAAATCACAGACGCTTCCTCAGCTAAAATTCTTGCTCTGGTAGTCTGACTTCTGTCTTGACTCTTGTAGAGAAGAACAAACAGAAGCCACAAAAGCTGGAGTTTTAAACCTAACCAGACCCCTCCTACCGAGAGGCAGACTGCTATTGGCTAGTGACTAAACAATTGCTTAAATTAGCACCTATTGTGCTCTAGTTAGCACCCTTCTAATGACAGGGTAGCTGTCCCTCCTAATGATGGGACTGATGCCTCTCCTGATGGCTGTCCTGACGAGTCTCCTGATGATGTGAATGACTCATTACCATGAACAGAAGACTGAAACTGCTTTGACCTGAGTACCCCATTGTAAACTGGGGACAAAACGTGTCTCAGACCCCCTCTCCGGTTAAGGCTGGGTTTCAACTGTTTCACATACAATGCCTCCTTCACTCCTCTCTCAAACCATTTCTTCTCTCTGGCTAAATTTTTACTTCCTTGTCCTCAAACGTGTGGTTAGTGTCTTTAAGGTGGAGATGAACTGCAGATTGAGGTCCACTGGCGCCCTCTCTGCGGTGCTGGTATAGCCTTTTGTGTAACAGCTGCTTAGTCTCACCTATGTAGTGTTCGTTACAGTTCCTGACATCTGATAGAATACACTACATTGCTCTGTTTGTAACTAGGGATCCTGTCCTTAGAGTGAACTAATTTCTGTCTCAAGGTGTTAACTGGTTTAAAGTAAACTGGGATTTTGTGCTGTCTGACACCTATCTGTGGAAGTCGACACACTTGGTCAAAATCGGCCGGTGGCCCTGAGTGTGACATTCATGTTCATAATTCTCCGGGCGCGGTCGAGATGGGACACCTATCCGACAGTGATCCATGTGTTATCTGAGGACCATCTAACCGCAATTTACATATTCTGATGGC
Source organism: Thalassophryne amazonica (assembly GCF_902500255.1). Classification (NCBI taxonomy): domain Eukaryota; kingdom Metazoa; phylum Chordata; class Actinopteri; order Batrachoidiformes; family Batrachoididae; genus Thalassophryne; species Thalassophryne amazonica. The sequence goes on from NC_047109.1 coordinate 85,364,762, forward strand.
GGCAAAACGTGATCCAAAATGATTTGAGTGCATAAAAGGGAAGCTCCAGATTGATCTGGCATGGTATGCCTGCCAGTATGACCCGCAGTACCCCATGTATAATAAGAATGCTATGTGTGACGGGGCCTTTAGTCACAAATACTAACCCTACGGATGGACAGACAGACAGACAGAGGGGCAGGCAGACAGATATTCATTCGTTCATTGTCCAGCAATGATAGGGCAAGAGGCGTGATACATCCTGGACAGGTTGGCAGTCTGTCACAGAGCGACAGACAGAGTCAAGCAATTCCTTGAGCTGTTGATGCTGTTCAGACATACTGTCATGTCATATAATTTTCACAGAATTTCAACTGACCTCATGTCTCTAAACCTGTGATGTGATACACTCATTAGTCCATTTGGTGCCAGTAATCACCCCAGTGGTAGCTTGACAACTCACGATAGTTTAGCAGAAGAAGCAGGTGAAGAAAAAAGTTGGTTCACACTTCTCTCAGTATGAGAATACGAAAAATGTCAGAGCACCTTTTTGCTTGTCATCCAATCATTTCCACTAAAATCTGTTGACACAACACAACCTGCAATGCATGCTGGGCACTGTACCATCTTAAACCATGTGTACGGCATGTGAGATGGATGTTTTTGTCTGTTTCTCAAACCACATTGTATTAGTTGTCAGTGATCCCACATGTGGAGATTTCCACCGAACTCATCCTTTAGGAGACGCTCCCCAGCTGTGACCGTCATGGTAAATGTCCCTATGAAGGCTTTAATAGCACTGGATGTTCTCATGCCAGGGACTGTTTGCTGAGTTTTGGCACAGATTAATATTAATTACTGTTCAGATTATTTTACAGCAAAAATGACCCACTTACCCAGCCTCATACTTTAATTCATTGGAGATAATCTGTCATTTGTATTTTCTCGCTTACCCGCTCCAGTCAAAGCTAATTAACTCAGGTGAGTTCAACCACTCAAGAGCAAGCAGACACCAGTGTGTTTAACTTGTGCACCGCAGGATAGGTAATGTCCAGGGGCACAGCTGGGGACCAGTGTTTTTGTTATTGATGCCAAGCAGGTAATGTTTTTGGCCCTATTTGTCTGAGGGTTAGCAGTACAACCCCTGGCAATAATTATGGAATCACCGGCCTCGGAGGATGTTCATTCAGTTGTTTAATTTTGTAGAAAAAAAGCAGATCATAGACATGACACAAAACTAAAGTCATTTCAAATGGCAACTTTCTGGCTTTAAGAAACACTATAAGAAATCAGGAAAAAAAAATATGGAATCACTCAATTCTGAGGAAAAAATAATGGAATCACCCTGTAAATTTTCATCCCCAAAACTAACACCTGCATCAAATCAGATCTGCTTGTTAGTCTGCATCTAAAAAGGAGTGATCACACCTTGGAGAGCTGTTGCACCAAGTGGACTGACATGAATCATGGCTCCAACACGAGAGATGTCAATTGAAACAAGGGAGAGGATTATCAAACTCTTAAAAGAGGATAAATCATCACGCAATGTTGCAAAAGATGTTGGTTGTTCACAGTCAGCTGTGTCTAAACTCTGGACCAAATACAAACAACATGGAAAGGTTGTTAAAGGCAAACACACTGGTAGACCAAGGAAGACATCAAAGCATCAAGAAGAAAACTTAAAGCAATATGTCTCAAAAATCGAAAATGCACAACAAAACAAATGAGGAACGAATGGGAGGAAACTGGAGTCAACGTCTGTGACCGAACTGTAAGAAACCGCCTAAAGGAAATGGGATTTACATACAGAAAAGCTAAACGAAAGCCATCATTAACACCTAAACAGAAAAAAACAAGGTTACAATGGGCTAAGGAAAAGCAATCATGGACTGTGGATGACTGGATGAAAGTCATATTCAGTGATGAATCTCAAATCTGCATTGGGCAAAGTGATGATGTTGGAACTTTTGTTTGGTGCTGTTCCAATGAGATTTATAAAGATGACTGCCTGAAGAGAACATGTAAATTTCCACAGTCATTGATGATATGGGGCTGCATGTCAGGTAGAGGCACTGGGGGGCTGTCATTACATCATCGATAAATGCACAAGTTTACATTGATATTTTGGACACTTTTCTTATCCCATCAACTGAAAGGATGTTTGGGGATGATGAAATCATTTTTCAAGATGATAATGCATCTTGCCATAGAGCAAAACTGTGAAAACATTCCTTGCAAAAAGACACATAGGATCAAAAAATAGTCCGGATCTTAATCCAATTGAAAATCTTTGGTGGAAGTTGAAGAAAATGGTCCATGACAAGGCTCCAACCTGCAAAGCTGATCTGGCAACAGCAATCAGAGAAAGTTGGAGCCAGATTGATGAAGAGTACTGTTTGTCACTCATTAAGTCCATGCCTCAGAGACTGCAAGCTGTTATAAAAGCCAGAGGTGGTGCAACAAAATACTAGTGATGTGTTGGAGCATTCTTTTGTTTTTCATGATTCCATAATTTTTCCTCAGAATTGAGTGATTCCATATTTTTTTTCCCTCTGCTTGGTCTAAAAAAGTAACCGTTACTGACTGCCACAATTTTTTTCCTGATTTCTTATAGTGTTTCTTAAAGCCAGAAAGTTGCCATTTGAAATGACTTTAGTTTTGTGTCATGTCTGTGATCTGCTTTTTTTCTACAAAATTAAACAACTGAATGAACATCCTCCGAGGCCGGCGATTCCATAATTTTTGCCAGGGGTTGTACTATCCAAAATCTATCAGGCTGATTTCCCATTACACTTTGAAGAGAAGTGGAGCATGAGTCAGGAAAGAACCAATTCAGTTTTAGAGCAGATCCAGATCATGAGGCAGATGAATGAAATACTCTTTCCACCTTCATGCAGTAGCATATGTGGCGGTGTTGTTTTTGGTCCTGCATGCCCATGCCCATGCCTGCCTGTCTGTCTGTCTGTCTGAATGTGAACAAAACACAATGAAAAATCTTGATTTTAAAAAATATCACTTAAAATTCAAGGTCACAGGCCAAGGTCACGATTTCAATACAGATACAGTATTCCCTATACTGCCTATATGCAGTATAGGGAATACCCAGAATGGCTATTTTGTGGAATTGGTTAAAGATATACACGTGGATCCTAGAAAACACTCATTTGAAGTCATATATCACATTTCTATTGATCACGTTGCGTCACCTTGCGTGATCTTGACTAGTCAAACTCAGCATCATCAGTGTTCACCTCAAACAGTTTGGAGTGAATATGGACTAAAAAGGGCTGTATATTGGTCTAAGGTAAATTTGTTTTATTTTGAACAGAATTAATCAAATGTCAAAGCCATGCAGAACCATATGTACAAAATGGAGTCACTGAATTACAAAAAGATAGATTTGCACAAAACAGTGCCAAACATGTAAAGCACTCTGAGTGGGTTGGGGGGGAGGGACTATTTTCACATATTTCTCAGGAAATATTTCATGGACATTTACGAAAAAAATACTCATATTTCTTATCAACGTGTGTGAATGTGCAGGATTTAGTGTGGCTCGGGATAAAAGTATCCAGTGAAACCAATTATATTTTCATAGATAGAGATCTTAATTCAATCAAATGTTCAGTAACGGTTTAAAAATGAACATCATGTAAGAGAGGATAACTGGCTTTGGTGGAGGTCTACGTCAAACATGCCCCCTGTCCTCTGAATGTGATGTTGGCAGCTAGAAGAACCTTGAAGACATGCAAACCTGCCTTGGATGGAATGTTCCATGACGCATGTTCTTCTGTTCCCAGACCACTTAATGTTACAAACTGGATTTGACCTGACTGCTTGTGCAGCCATGACACATGCCTAAAAATGTCATCATTTGCATACAGTCTAAACTGATAAAACCACAGTCTTCGTATCTGTCTGGGACAAAACCTTGGTGCCATGAAATGTTCTGTTCTTTGCTTATCACTCTGACACAAACGCATTCAGCACAAAGTTTTGATATGACACATACCGCTTGAATATAACAACGTGATCACGTCACCCACTTACGATGTCTCTTTGCAACCAAATCACATAGATCCACTGATCCACACGGCGGGGTAAGACCCGCCCACCTGGGGGCAGGCTGAGTGCAGGCTTAAAGAGCAGCTTAACCTTAATGTCAGGGCTCTTGCTCGCAGTGGTGCATGTGACATTCTGCTTCAAGATCCCAGCACATAGTTGACTCTGTTCATCAGTGAAGATATATATGTTATTTTGGTCGTAATTAGCTTTGCATGCTAACAATGCTCAAAGTTATCACGTTGAATAGAATGCTTTGTGTTCATTATTTTGAAAAGTAACAAATGATTAGAAGTAGGTGCACCAACCTGTTCTAATGAACAAGGTCCTGTATGGATTGAATAAAGGCTCTGGTGTGATATTTTTGCTATAATGTGCTTAAGGGATTTATCATGATGCCAAACAAATGAAAGAGTGTATGCTTATGTTTTGATGGGTGTTTAATTGATTTATGATGATTTTGAAATGATACAATATTATACGGTTTGATTAAGGATTGTAATATGTGCTTATGATGAATTGTACTGACCATGTGTAACTGCTGACGGGTTGTTGACTTCCTATAGGTAAGCCAGGCATTGACCATTTTGAATAAAGTCATTATTTGATGCCGGCATGATGCTTATGCTATAATACACTCAACAAAAATATAAACGCAACACTTTTGGTTTTGCTCCCATTTTGTATGAGATGAACTCAAAGATCTAAACCTTTTTCCACATACACAATATCACCATTTCCCTCAAATATTGTTCACAAACCAGTCTGAATCTGTGATAGTGAGCACTTCTCCTTTGCTGAGATAATCCATCCCACCTCACAGGTGTGCCATATCAAGATGCTGATTAGACACCATGATTAGTGCACAGGTGTGCCTTAGACTGTCCACAATAAAAGGCCACTCTGAAAGGTGCAGTTTTGTTTTATTGGGGGGGATACCAGTCAGTATCTGGTGTGATCACCATTTGCCTCATGCAGTGCAACACATCTCCTTCGCATAGAGTTGATCAGGTTGTCAATTGTGGCCTGTGGAATGTTGGTCCACTCCTCTTCAATGGCTGTGCGAAGTTGCTGGATATTGGCAGGAACTGGTACACGCTGTCGTATACGCCGGTCCAGAGCATCCCAAACATGCTCAATGGGTGACATGTCCGGTGAGTATGCCGGCCATGCAAGAACTGGGACATTTTCAGCTTCCAAGAATTGTGTACAGATCCTTGCAACATGGGGCCGTGCATTATCCTGCCGCAACATGAGGTGATGTTCTTGGATGTATGGCACAACAATGGGCCTCAGGATCTCGTCACTGTATCTCTGTGCATTCAAAATGCCATCAATAAAATGCACCTGTGTTCTTCGTCCATAACAGACGCCTGCCCATACCATAACCCCACCGCCACCATGGGCCACTCGATCCACAACATTGACATGAGAAAACCGCTTACCCACACGACGCCACACACGCTGTCTGCCATCTGCCCTGAACAGTGTGAACCGGGATTCATCCGTGAAGAGAACACCTCTCCAACGTGCCAAACGCCAGCGAATGTGAGCATTTGCCCACTCAAGTCGGTTACGACGACGAACTGGAGTCAGGTCGAGACCCCGATGAGGACGATGAGCATGCAGATGAGCTTCCCTGAGACGGTTTCTGACAGTTTGTGCAGAAATTCTTTGGTTATGCAAACCGATTGTTTCAGCAGCTGTCCGAGTGGCTGGTCTCAGACGATCTTGGAGGTGAACATGCTGGATGTGGAGGTCCTGGGCTGGTGTGGGTACACGTGGTCTGCGGTTGTGAGGCTGGTTGGATGTACTGCCAAATTCTCTGAAACGCCTTTGGAGACGGGTTATGGTAGAGAAATGAACATTTAATACACGAGCAACAGCTCTGGTTGACATTCAAATTTAAATTCAAATTCAAAATTCAAATTCAGAATTCAAATTTATTAATTTATATAGCGCCAATTCACGACAATATCGTCTCAAGGCGCTTCACAACATAAAAACAGTTAAAAATTGAAAACACAATAAAAACAACCATAAGAAAAAAAACAGCAGTAAAAAAGTACAAGATTAAAAACACATCATAACACTAATGATAAAACAGGGAAAATAAATGAGTCTTTAAACGTGATTTAAAAGTCTCCACAGTGTCCGACTGCCGAATGTGTGCCGGCAGATCGTTCCACAGAGCTGGGGCACGATAGGAGAAAGCTCTGTGACCGGAAGACTTCTTATTGACCCTGGGAACACACAGAAGTCCTGCACCCTGAGAACGCAGGGCCCGAGCTGGTACATAGGGGCTTATCAAGTCAGCCAGATAGGGAGGTGCAAGTCCATGAACAATTTTATAAACTAAAATCAATACTTTAAAATCCGATCTTTCAGAAACAGGAAGCCAGTGCAGGGACGCCAAGATTGGCGTAATGTGGTCAAACTTTCTGCTCTGTGTCAAAAGTCTGGCAGCAGCATTCTGAACCAATTGAAGACCCCTGATCCTGGACTGCGGTAAGCCAGAGAATAGAGCATTACAACAGTCCAATCTAGAAGAGACAAACGCATGAATCAAAGTCTCAGCATCAGCCATAGACAGAATATGACGAATCCTCGCTATATTTCGCAAATGAAAAAAGGCAGTCCTTGTAATGTCTCTAATGTGGAGATCAAAGGACAGTGCAGGATCAAAAATTACTCCAAGGTTCCTCACTTTATCCGTATGATGTATAACACACGGACCTAAGCTAAATGCTAGCTGATCAAATTGATGCCGATATCTCGCTGGACCAAAAACCATAACCTCGGTCTTATCAGAATTTAAAAGTAAGAAGTTACTAGACATCCAACTTCTCACTGATGCAAGACAATCCTCCAAGGACTTTATGTGAGTAAGATTACCAGCAGTTATTGGCATATACAATTGAGTGTCATCAGCATAGCAATGAAAGGGAATCCCAAAACGCCGCAATATATTCCCGAGGGGTGCTACATAAAGAGAAAAAAGCAAGGGGCCCAAAACGGATCCATTCCTGCTGTCAGCATGCCAATTGCATGCTCCCTCAAATCTTGCGACATCTGTGGCATTGTGCTGTGTGATAAAACTGCACCTTTCAGAGTGGCATTTTATTGTGGGCAGTCTAAGGCACACCTGTGCACTAATCATGGTGTCTAATCAGCATCTTGATATGGCACACCTGTGAGGTGGGATGGATTATCTCAGCAAAGGAGAAGTGCTCACTATCACAGATTTAGACTGGTTGTGAACAATACTTGAGGGAAATGGTGATATTGTGTATGTGGAAAAAGTTTTAGATCTTTGAGTTCATCTCATACAAAATGGGAGCAAAACCAAAAGTGTTGCATTTATATTTTTGTTGAGTGTATGTTTAAAGATCTTATATTTTATTAAACTACACATAATCCTTTGGAAATGCTTTGTATGATTTATCATGTAATTGGAATAATGTTTCATTATTATTAATTGTTTAAATGTGTTATTGCTGTTGAATGAACTCTGATGTGATCTTTTTCTGCTGACTCCCTGTGGAAATGTTTGACTCTCCTGACATATAGGAACTGAAACTTTCGTCTGTGCTGATATTAGAACTGTGGTTTCTCGCTGTCTGTACAATGGCACACTAAAATTGAAGACACCTCCATATATGGACTGTTGAACAGGTTTAAACTGGTTTTAGAATCAGATGTCCAGCCAGACATCTGACTCAGCAATCTGTTTGCCCCAGACGTTCCCCCATGCCACTTCTCGAAGACCTTTCCCCCGCCAACTTCCCGAAGACCTCGCATGACCTCCTGGTCTCCCCCAGTTAACCAATCAGAAGATGATAACACCTCGACTGAACTGAATTGAACCAACTCTATAAAGATTGTGTGTTTTCCAGCATTCGAGGTTCTTTGCTGAACACACAACCTGTTGGTATCGTTGTTGCGTAATAAAGTGTGTTGCATTGAACCCACCTTGTGCTTGGTGAATGATGACAATCCTCTGATCTGTTTTGCTGTATTCTTCAATAAATCCTTTAAGGTCTGTATAATTGCAAATTGAATTCTGAGTTTTTTGTGTCTCTCACGATTCATGAACACGCAAGGAACACTTCCAGGTCCTTTCGGACGTGGGGAAGGGTGGTATCCTTAACATCAGTGTAGGCATCTTTTTACAGCATCTGTTTTTGAAGTCCATGTCCTGTCAATCTCTGAGTCTATGAGTTCGCTCACCACATAAAACTACCGGGAGGGGTTCAACAGGCAGAAAAAAAAAAAAAAACCCTACACCTGGAAGCTGGGGAAGAACCCTCTCTCCCAATGTCTTCGATCACAAAAATCCTCTGTTAGAGACTCACCGTCATCTTTAGACACCTTTGTTCATTGAGCTCACATCCACTATAGAATAGTAATAATACATTTATTTATTTATTTATTTTTGCATTGCATTGCATTGCAACAGTTTTCCCACCAGGCATGTTCAGTCACGTTCAGTGCAGAGTGCAGTGAACTGCTTTGCTTTGACTACATAATCAGTCCCAGAAAAAAAGGAATATTATTGATGTTTGAGGAAAAAAATGCAAGCCAAAACATTTTATAATATACAAACATCACATTTAGTGATCAGCAGGTACTCCAGTGTACTACTGGTTCAAGATGCTGACACATCTGAAAGCAGCAGAAATTAAATGGAGACTGAAAACAGCTTTTGTCATATGAAAACATTGTTAGCAATCAAACCTCTGAGTGCTCTATATGAGTGTTCTATCAGAGAAATCCTTTCTTAAATATTGCTGAAAGGACAGAATAGAGCTCTGAATGAATGCACACCACATTTTTGTGAACCTTAAAATTGGAGAGTGTAGTCATAAATGTTTTCTGGCATTTTGTGATTACTTTCAACATATATTGCTACTAATATTACATTTCCACAGGAGATATTTACCCAGTGATGGTACTTGTACTGAAATCATCTGCTGAAGATTCATCATCTGCTGCTGTCAGAGAGGCCTGATTGCTGTATCAGTGCGCAACTTGGCATCCAATTTTCACACACATAGAGAAAAAAATTATGAGATATCATGAAGAGTTCCCCTGACTGGAGTTAAATGGGAATGCACCAGTAGCTTTGAGTAAAAAAACAAAAAAAAAACAAGACTTTTCTTGCCTGTCAATTGGCCTATTATGACAAATTAGCAATAGTAAATCAATAAATATGGATTTTTTTATTATTTATGACCAGAGGGACATCAACTCGGCCCAGAAAGCCTAGAGAGGCTCTACAAGTCCCGCTGCCTCAACACCATCCTGAATGACGCATCCCACCCTGCACACCACCTCTTGAAACTGCTACCCTCGGGCAGGCGCTATAGGGCAATAAAAGTGCGCACAGACTGATAAAGAGTGTTTATCACAGGGCCATCACTGTCATAAATGAGGAACTGAGATAAACACCTCCCACTCATAAGATAATCCCTTCAACCTTATAGATGGATCCATCACAGTGCAATATTCATGATGTGAAATTCTGTGCAATCATGATCCTGTGCAGTAAGATCAACATGGAGATGTCAACTCAGGTGACATCGTTCTAATGCAACCATTTATTCTTAATCTCCATTCCTTTGAGCTCTTTGCTGTGTGCTTAGGGTCACTGTCCTGCTGAAAGATGAACCATTGTCCCAGTCTGAGGTCAAGAGCGCTCTGGAGCAGGTTTTCATCCAGGATGTCTCTGTACATTGTTGCATTTATCTTTCCCTCAATCCTGACTAGTCTCCCAGTTCCTGAAGCTGAAAAAACATCCCCACAGCATGATGCTGCCACCACCATGCTTCACTGTAGGGATGGTCATTGGTTGCCTCGCAACATGACACCTGGCATTCACGCCAAAGAGTTCAATCTTTGTCTCATCAGACCAGAGAATTTTGTTTCTCATAGTTTGAGAGTCCTTCAGGTGCCTTTTGGCAAACTCCAGGCGAGTTGGCATGTATGTGCACTTCCATCTGGCCACTCTGCCATACAGGCCTGATTGGTGGATTGCTGCAAAGATGGTTGTCCTACTGAAAGGCTCTGCAGAAGGTTGTAACATAACAAAATGTGGAAAAGTGAGGCGCTGTCAATGCTTTCTGGAAGCACTGTATTTCAACTGTGTGGTGGATTTTTGTAACTCCCATTTCTACCTTATGGGAAGCATTTTCTAGCCTTTATTTCATGGACAATTAGAGAAACAAAGACAAGAAAGAAAAGATGGGGAAAGACATGTAGCAAAGGCCACCCAGTTAGGAAATCAAAACTGAGGATGCTAAAACCCCCATCTCCCAGGATGTGTTAAGCTCCTTCACCACCCTGTAATTCATTGGCCCTTTCATTCTCATTAATTCCCTTTAAAACTAATAAAAAAAGGAATTCTCGCAAATGAAGCAGGCATCAAACATGAGTAAAGCACACAAAGCTTTGATTGCTAATCATATTTTACTGTATCTAGTGTTGCAAACAAATGAACATTAATCTATAGACATTTTTTTTAAATGTATTTTCATCTTAAGACGTGACTGATCGTGTGATGTCCATCTAAACCTGTTACAATCTAATCAGTGCTTGTTCGTACTTCAGTATACGTGTGTCCTGTGTAAGGCTGCAGTACACATTATAATGTGACCGGATCACCTTCATGCACATGTGCACACTCACTATATTATAATGTACACAGTGAAAGGGCCACTCACACTCTTTCTCTTTATCCTTCATCTGTCCATTTCTGCACCTCAAGCAACAATATTTCACTGCAGCATTTACCTTTTATTTTAGGAAATATGATTTTACATGAAACAGAGCAAAACATTTCTCTGAACTGTGCTGGTGTCCTGCTGGCTGCACAACAATTAAACAGCATCATTTTCATTTTGATAAACACAATTTAAAAACCAGTGATAGCTAGCAGCAAATTTCATTTTGGAATATTATGGACCCATAAACAACAGACCATGCTTAAAAAGTAATAAAAAAACAACCAATAAATAAATAAATAAAACATAATCACCTGCATCTGAAAACCTCAAACTCAAATGATCCAGGTGCCTATGACAATTCAGAATTCTTTAGGTATGCCTGAACAATGGTGACAAGTACAATTTTATCTGATTTGATAATAGCACCAGTGAACACGAAGACAGGATTTGACCTTCACCCAAATGATTGACCTTAGTCAGTTCAGTAATCTAACTGTGTTACGTTTGGTCCAAATCTGGTTGAAAATCAATTTCATTGACCTTAACCTTTACCAGAATTCATTCTTTAACGGTCATTTTAGGGTCAACCTTTACTGACATGCCAAGATTGGTGCAAATCAGCAAAATGACAGGACAACAGACAGTTAGGCAGACATGACTTTGGCCTTTGACCTTGTTGGCCATTCCACAGCCCACCTACATGTGTGTTGTATTTGGTTCAAATCGGGGTAAAAATAAATAACTAAAACTGTGGTAATCCTTCAAAGAATACAACCCCTGGCAAAAATTATGGAATCACCAGCCTCGGAGGATGTTCATTCAGTTGTTTAATTTTGTAGAAAAAAAAGCAGATCACAGACATGACACAAAACTAAAGTCATTTCAAATGGCAACTTTCTGGCTTTAAGAAACACTATAAGAAATCAGGAAAAAAAAATTGTGGCAGTCAGTAACAGTTACTTTTTTAGACCAAGCAGAGGGAAAAAATATGGAATCAGTCAATTCTGAGGAAAAAATGATGGAATCATGAAAAACACAAGAACGCTAGTATTTTGTTGCACCACCTCTGGCTTTTATAACAGCTTGCAGTCTCTGAGGCATGGACTTAATGAGTGACAAACAGTACTCTTCATCAATCTGGCTCCAACTTTCTCTGATTGCTGTTGCCAGATCAGCTTTGCAGGTTGGAGCCTTGTCATGGACCATTTTCTTCAACTTCCACCAAAGATTTTCAATTGGATTAAGATCCGGACTATTTGCAGGCCATGACATTGACCCTATGTGTCTTTTTGCAAGGAATGTTTTCACAGTTTTTGCTCTATGGCAAGATGCATTATCATCTTGAAAAATGATTTCATCATCCCCAAACATCCTTTCAATTGATGGGATAAGAAAAGTGTCCAAAATATCAACATAAACTTGTGCATTTATTGATGATGTAATGACAGCCATCTCCCCAGTGCCTTTACCTGACATGCAACCCCATATCATCAATGACTGTGGAAATTTACATGTTCTCTTCAGGCAGTCATCTTTATAAATCTCATTGGAACGGCACAAAACAAAAGTTCCAGCATCATCACCTTGCCCAATGCAGATTCGAGATTCATCACTGAATATGACTTTCATCCAGTCATCCACAGTCCACGATTGCTTTTCCTTAGCCCATTGTAACCTTGTTTTTTTCTGTTTAGGTGTTAATGATGGCTTTCGTTTAGCTTTTCTGTATGTAAATCCCATTTCCTTTAGGCGGTTTCCAGTGCTGCCGTTCGGCATAAGCAGACTACGCAGCCTGCGTGGGGCACCAACCATGTTGCACTAGTTTGCAGGGCCTCCAATTGACTGAAAAATGTGTTGAAATTATTATTATTACATTTCAAAATCAATATGAATTATTTATGAATAGGCCCATCGTTTTTGTCTTTAAACATTGTGTAGACCCCTACCCCATTACTTAATTGGGGCAAATGAACAGTTTTTTTGCCTAATATAAAGCCCCCATCCACCCCCGCCCCGATTCCCTGAAATGGTACAGCCCTGTTTGTGTCTTTCTCTGTTCGCTGTGTCGCCTAACCAGGGTTGCCAGATGTGACGATTTCCAGTCCAATAAATGCTCAAAAATGCATGGAGGCACTAAATCCTGCGCAATTTGAACTGTTTTTAAAAAATGTATGTGGCAATTCTATACAAAAAACTCGTCCAGTGCCATATTTTTGCCCTAAACAAACCAATTGGATGGGAAAACACCCAATCTGGCAACCCTGCGCCTAACTGAAGTAGCACTGCTAGCCCACATTCTATTCTGACACGAGACGACAAGTTGCCACTATGCCACAATTAATCAATGAAGCGACAGCAGGAGTCTGGAGCTGAAAAACGGAGGAAAAAGAAACAAAAAGATGATGCCCGTGCATCCCTTGCTGGTAAGTACGTGTTAAAGGTTTAAATTGTTTTGATTACTTAATGTTCAGTGGTGCTGCTTAAGCTAGGTTGCGTTGGCTTTGCTGATTTGATGTAGCTTTAAACGCTAAACTAATCTGGATATTACAAGGTATATGTGGCACGTTTGCAAATAGTTGGGCCGTGTAGTTTGAAGATTTTGAGTGCCTTATAAGTCATCAAAGTTCTAGTTACACACTTTTGTGTGTGTGTGTGTGTGTGGGGGGGGGGGGGGTTCTCTTGTATGGGGGTGGGGGAGCCTCAATGACCAGTTATGCTTAGGGCCTCCAAAACCTTAGCAGCGGCCCTGGCGGTTTCTTACAGTTCGGTCACAGACGTTGACTCCAGTTTCCTCCCATTCATTCCTCATTTGTTTTGTTGTGCATTTTCGATTTTTGAGACATATTGCTTTAAGTTTTCTGTCTTGACGCTTTGATGTCTTCCTTGGTCTACCAGTATGTTTGCCTTTAACAATCTTCCCATGTTGTTTGTATTTGGTCCAGAGTTTAGACACAACTGACTGTGAACAACCAACATCTTTTGCAACATTGCGTGATGATTTACCCTCTTTTAAGAGTTTGATAATCCTCTCCTTTGTTTCAATTGACATCTCTCCTGTTGGAGCCATGATTTATGTCAGTCCACTTGGTGCAACAGCTCTCCAAGGTGTGATCACTCCTTTTTAGATGCAGACTAACGAGCAGATCTGATTTGATGCAGGTGTTAGTTTTGGGGATGTGATAGTGTTTCTTAAAGCCAGAAAGTTGCCATTTGAAATGACTTTAGTTTTGTGTCATGTCTGTGATCTGCTTTTTTCTACAAAATTAAACAGCTGAATGAACATCCTCCGAGGCCGGTGATTCCATAGTTTTTGCCAGGGGTTGTATATAAAGAGAAATCTTGATCCAGAATCCGGATCTGGATCATCTCCAAAATTCAGTGGAGTCTTCCATGGCCTAATATCTATTTCTCTGTGAAAATTTCGTTAAAATCCGTGCAGTAGTTTTGATGTAATTCTGCTAACAGACAAATAAATAAACGCAAATGATTTTTTTGCATCCTTGGTGGACGTATAAAAAAAAAAAACAACCTGATCCCATGTGTACTGATTCAGGTTAATTTTTTATGCAATCCCAAGATAATGATCTTTTTTTTTCAAATCAGATGTGAGGATTTCTCACATTCATTGTCGTCTCATCTTTGGAGTCAAAGCAACACGTGTCTGAGCTCAGCAGCATCGTCAGGATAGAACATTACAGAAACAGAAACAATCATGTAGTTTGAGGCTTTCTGAGGCCTTGTCTGAAACAAGGCTTACTTGAAAATGCAGGCTTGCTTTCTGTGTGTGTGTGTGTGTGTGTGTGTGTGTGTGTGTGTGTGTGTGTGTGTGTGTGTGTGTGTGTGTGTGTGTGTGTGTGTGTGTGTGTGTGTGTGTGTGTGTGTGTGTGTGTGTGTCAGACCAGAGCAGCACAGAGTGCTGAATATGAGCTGGTAGCGTGGTGAGTCAGCCAGCAGCTTTACATTTAACACATGCCAACGCTAGCAGGGGTGAAAAGGAGCACAGTGGGGATGCTCACTCCCTCCCTCTCCCTCTCTCTTTCTGTCTCTCCTCCTTATCTTCTCTCATTCTTTTCTTTATTCTATCACATCTCCCTTTACCTCCCATTCTCTCCCTTGCCACCAATTACCCGTGGTCCCCCCCTACACACACACACACACACACACACACATACTCCCTATATTCTCTCCCTCCTCGCCCTCCATCTCAGTTCTCTCTCTCTTTCTGCCTGTCGTCTCTCAGTGGTCTTGCTGAGGGGCATATGCTACTGCAGGGAGAAGGCGATGTCAGCTTGGATTTCAGCACTGTGACATCAGGTGAGCACACGCACACACGTGTGCACGTGCAGGTACAGAGGAAGCAAATGGGAACTTATTACTGTAAGCATGCATACATTGCTGTGCACGGTCCTCATGCACATTTGTGAACACAGATGTAAGCATGCATCAGATAGCCACTTGCTGCTGTTCGCCACATGTGCTTGCACACATGCGGGCACAATGAAGAGAGTCTCACACCAGGGCAGAAAACAGTGCTCATCTCCAAACTGGCTGACAGGCAGAAAATAGCCCTGTCTAAGGAGGTGTGAGAGGAGAGGAGTGTTGGAATAGGTGGACAAAAAGTAGAAACCCAGAATTGACAAATGTTGAGGGATGAATAAAGAGGAATAGAAGGAATTACGTCTGAAATAATGTATGCAAGTAATGCGCATGTAACTAAAGGGTCCCAAAGACGGCAAGAATCTGAGGACATCCAGCATTTAAGTGTGGTGCTTCCACACCTAAGGTTTGTTTGTCTGGTTCAACCCAGGATCCAAAATATTCCATCGTGCCACTTCTTCCTTGGTTCAGTTTGATGTTAGCAAGTCAGCTTTGGGAGTATGCACGGGTGCTGCACATTGCCGCATCTGCCACTCCACAAAACCACCTTGGGTCCAGGCTGACAGCCACACAGGCAGACAAGCGGTCCATCCCCGCCTCTCCAAGGTCCAGCATCTATATATCTGCTGCAGCCAGGTGAAACATGGGCATCTCCTTGGTCTTCTCCAGCCACCAGGGTCCTCAACAAAGGGACCTATGTGCTGGATGTGCTACATGGCCAAAATATCACACCTAATGCTCCCTCACAATGCAAGTGATACTCCTCATCTTCCTTTAGTTTGACATAGTCATTCCAGCACTACCCAAGGATCCTCTGAACAAACAGTACACTGTAAAATTTAGCTGTAGTTTGTACAGTATTCTACTGTAAGTGTCACTATATTAGTGTAAGATGCATTCTGGGAGTAGTGATGTAGTTCGGCTGCTGCAGCAGTTATTGATCAAAGTGTTTGCAAAGCACAAGTAGAGCAGGTAACTCTGTGGATAAGGAGCTGACCTGCCAATATATAGATGTGGGTTCAAATCCTGTTCATGCTGCCTGTTTGTGTCCTTGGACAAAATACTTCGTCCATGTTGTCTCAGTCTCTTGGTTGGAGAAGTAAACTTCACCTTAAAGGCAGAGGACCCAGACACATGAATGTCACTGCTGAGATAAATAACAACAAGAGATACATTTCTGA
The DNA here is from genome assembly GCF_902500255.1 of Thalassophryne amazonica. Lineage (NCBI taxonomy): Eukaryota > Metazoa > Chordata > Actinopteri > Batrachoidiformes > Batrachoididae > Thalassophryne > Thalassophryne amazonica. The sequence goes on from NC_047109.1 coordinate 85,381,086, forward strand.
TGGCTGAGTCCAGGAAGTCCCTGAAAGCCTGGATCTTATTCTTAATCTAGGACAATTACAAACCCAGACACTCCGATTCCTCACTCAGCTTTTCCAGGGCTGCAATCAGGGTATCCACTGAATCCACAACAGATCGTGGCGTCATGCACAAAGTCAAGGTCATAAACCTTTCCTTGACAACAAAGGCACCTAAGATGCTAGTTTCCAGATTGCTGTCACACAGCAGTATTACTAATTTGAATGACCTTCTATAGTTCAAAATTGTTGTGTCTGCGGTGACAACAGCACACCTGCACTGAGCTTTACAAAGACATTTTTATGCTTTTTTTTCTCCGAGCTGCTCCGTATCTGCTGCTAAAAACAGCTGATCCTCCGCGACGCGTCAACAACTAACACTATTTTCCACTCAAATGCACCTAAACTCTCTTTCTGAGGACCACATGATGTGAAAACGCAATAAAACTTTCTTACCTGTAAATCTGGTCATGTTTTCTGCATAAATAAATGTTATCCATTCTTTGTGCTCAAACGCCAAAGCAGGGGCGAATCTAGATGGAATGGGGGTGTGGGACAAGGATGTGCTCCCCTCCCCCACAACACCCCTAGATTAAAGGTCCAGTTTTGAAACCTTTTTTTAACTACAGCTACTAATACTACTTAAAATAATAATAATTTCGACAAGTAAAATGTTTAGAGAGAATTTAAATGTTAGAAAAATGTTAGAATGAATTTAATAGTTACATTTATAAACAATGTAGGTTAGAAATTGCAAGTTTTACTGTTACAGTGCTGTCAACAGTTAAATATGAGGTCAAGAAAGAGGTCTTTATTTTACTTTTTAGAAAACAAGTATTTATTTTCATTGAAGCCAAGAAAGGGTGACTATAAGGTGACTTTTGGCAAAACAAGTAACATTGTCATGTTGAGGTGGCAGAGAGTTGTTGTCAGCAGCTGGGGAAGTAACTAAAAAAGTAACTAGTAATCTAACTGAGTTACTTTTCCAATTGAGTAATCAGTAAAGTAACTAAGTTACTTTTTCAAGGAGGAATCAGTAATTGGATTACTTTTTCAAAGTAACTATGGCAACACTGCTGATTAGCTACCCGTTTCTCGCTAACTTGGTTGGCTATCCCACTTGTCACTCCAAGCAGCACACTTCCCACAGTGGCCGTGACCGCCCATCAACCCCCGTCCCCCCCGCCCCTATCTCTCTCTTGAGCTAGACTTCGGTGATATTTCGTAATGGATGACGGCCCCCCTCCCAAGAAACGAGATATTTGTTCATTCTTCACAGTCAGGAATGTAAGTGCAGGGTCTCCGTCAACCTTTAAAAACTAAGCAAAATCCCTTTCATGAATGGAAACCCTTCTTAAAAGCATTAGGCTTCTTCTGCTCTTTAGGCACTAGGCAGGTTTTAGCAATGTGGCAGGACGCATCATTAGAGCTAGGCTACTGCACAGTTGCAGGGAACTTATTAAAAGACTGCGCGGGTGGACACAATAACAGACAGACAAACGGGAATCGATTCATTCACGAATAGGGATGGGTATCGAGAACCGGTTCCTTTCAGGTATCGTTAAGAAATTATTCAATCCACCAACATCAATAAGCTTTTTGCTTAACGATTCTGTTATTGGTCCTTCAGAGTCGCCGTTATTTTGGGGGGTGTTTGTCAGGAAAATGATAATTTCTCTACATTGATTACAGACCCTGCAGCGGGTCCGTAATCAACTTTTCTGCAGCGCGGCTATGCTTTGAACCTTGAACCAATCGAAGCAGTGGTTCGCAGATTGAAACAGTACTTCGATTGCTTCGTTTATTCTTTCTTTCGCTTAATTCCCCCCCACTAAAACCCTAAAGAATATACGTCTGTGAGTATTATTTACCTTTTTATGTTAAACCGACCTGTTATGGTCTTCTGAAACAGTTGATAGATGTATTTTATAACTTAAAAACGGGAGCGATGCTAATGCGTTAGCATGTCTATGGCATTTTCAATGTTAAAAATTAGCATTAAGCAGTTGCAGCTGTCATCACGTTCGGGTGCATTTGTTTTCAAATTGTAATATTTTTTAAATTTATTTTTGTTTATATATTATAATCTAATGATTATTATAAACAATAAATCAAATCAAATCAATTTTATTTACATAGCGCCAAATCACAACAACAGCTGCCCCAAGACGCTTTATATTGCAAGGCAAAAGCCATACAATAATTACAGAAAAACCCCAACGGTCAAAACGACCCCCTATGAGCAAGCACTTGGCGACAGTGGGAAGGAAAAACTCCCTTTTAACAGGAAGAAACCTCCAGCAGAACCAGGCTCAGGGAGGGGCAGTCTTCTGCCGGGACTGGTTGGGGCTGAGGGGAGAGAATCAGGAAAAAGACATGCTGTGGAAGACAGCAGAGATCAATCACTAATGATTAAATGCAGAGTGGTGCATACAGAGCAAAAAGAGAAAGAAACACTCAGTGCATCATGGGAAATCCCCCAGCAGTCTAAGTCTATAGCAGCATAACTAAGGGATGGTTCAGGGTCACCTGATCCAGCCCTAACTATAAGCTTTAGCAAAAGGAAAGTTTTAAGCCTAATCTTAAAAGTAGAGAGGGTGTCTGTCTCCCTGATCCGAATTGGGAGCTGGTTCCACAGGAGAGGAGCCTGAAAGCTGAAGGCTCTGCCTCCCATTCTACTCTTACAAACCCTAGGAACTACAAGTAAGCCTGCAGTCTGAGAGCGAAGCGCTCTATTGGGGTGATAAGGTACTATGAGGTCCCTAAGATAAGATGGAACCTGATTATTCAAAACCTTACAAGTAAGAAGAAGAATTTTAAATTCTATTCTAGAATTAACAAAAAGCCAGTGAAGAGAGGCCAATATGGGTGAGATATGCTCTCTCCTTCTAGTCCACGTCATTACTCTAGCTGCAGCATTTTGAATTAACTGAAGGCTTTTCAGGGAACTTTTAGGACAACCTGATAATAATGAATTACAATAGTCCAGCCTAGAGGAAATAAATGCATGAATTAGTTTTTCAGCATCACTCTGAGACAAGACCTTTCTAATTTTAGAGATATTGCGCAAATGTAAAAAAGCAGTCCTACATATTTGCTTAATATGCGCATTGAAGGACATATCCTAATCAAAAATTACTCCAAGATTTCTCACAGTTTTACTAGAGGTCAGGGTAATGCCATCCAAAGTAAGGATCTGGTTAGACACCATGTTTCTAAGATTTGTGGGGCCAAGTACAATAACTTCAGTTTTATCTGAATTTAAAAGCAGGAAATTAGAGGTCATCCATGTCTTTATGTCTGTAAGACATTCCTGCAGTTTAACTAATTGGTGTGTGTCCTCTGGCTTCATGGATAGATAAAGCTGGGTATCATCAGCGTAACAATGAAAATTTAAGCAATGCTTTCTCATAATACTGCCTAAGGGAAGCATGTATAAAGTGAATAAAATTGGTCCTAGCACAGAACCTTGTGGAACTCCATAATTAACCTTAGTCTGTGAAGAAGACTCCCCATTTACATGAACAAATTGTAATCTATTAGATAAATATGATTCAAACCACCGCAGCGCAGTGCCTTTAATACCTATTGCATGCTCTAATCTCTGTAATAAAATTTTATGGTCAACAGTATCAAAAGCAGCACTGAGGTCTAACAGGACAAGCACAGAGATGAGTCCACTGTCTGAGGCCATAAGAAGATCATTTGTAACCTTCACTAATGCTGTTTCTGTACTGTGATGAATTCTAAAACCTGACTGAAACTCTTCAATTAGACCATTCCTCTGCAGATGATCAGTTAGCTGTTTTACAACTACCCTTTCAAGAATTTTTGAGAGAAAAGGAAGGTTGGAGATTGGCCTATAATTAGCTAAGATAGCTGGGTCAAGTGATGGCTTTTTAAGTAATGGTTTAATTACTGCCACCTTAAAAGCCTGCGGTACATAGCCAACTAATAAAGATAGCTTGATCATATTTAAGATCGAAGCATTAATTAATGGCAGGGCTTCCAGGAGCAGCCTGGTAGGAATGGGGTCTAATAGACATGTTGATGGTTTGGAGGAAGTGAGTAATGAAAATAACTCAGACAGAACAATCGGAGAGAAAGAGTCTAACCAAATACCAGCATTACTGAAAGCAGTCGAACATAAATATATGTCTTTGGGATGGCTATGAGTAATTTTTTCTCTAATAGTTAGAATTTTATTAGCAAAGAAAGTCATGAAGTCATTGCTAGTTAAAGTTAAAGGAATACTCGGCTCAACAGAGCTCTGACTCTTTGTCAGCCTGGCTACAGTGCTGCAAAGAAACCTGAGGTTGTTCTTATTTTCTTCAATTAGTGATGAGTAGTAAGATGTCCTAGTTTTACAGAGGGTTTTTTATAGAGCAACAGACTCTTTTTCCAGGCTAAGTGAAGATCTTCTAAATTAGTGAGACGCCATTTCCTCTCCAACGTACGGGTTATCTGCTTTAAGCTGCGAGTTTGTGAGTTATACCACGGAGTCAGGCACTTCTGATTTAAGGCTCTCTTTTTCAGAGGAGCTACAGCATCCAAAGTTGTGCTCAATGAGGATGTAAAACTATTGATGAGATAATCTATCTCACTCACAGAGTTTAGGTAGCTACTCTGCACTGTGTTGGTATATGGCATTAGAGAACATAAAGAAGGAATCATATCCTTAAACCTAGTTACAGCACTTTCCGAAAGACTTCTGCTGTAATGAAAGTTGTTCCCCACTGCTGGGTAGTCCATTAAAGTAAATGTAAATGTTATTAAGAAATGATCAGACAGAAGGGGGTTTTCAGGGAATACTGTCAAGTCTTCAATTTCCATACCATAAGTCAAAACAAGATCTAAAGTATGATTAAAGTGGTGGGTGGACTCATTTACATTTTGAGCAAAGCCATTTGAGTCTAATAATAGATTAAATGCAGTGTTGAGACTGTCATTCTCAGCATCTATGTGGATGTTAAAATCGCCCACTATAATTATCTTATCTGAGCTAAGCACTAAGTCAGACAAAAGGTCTGAAAATTCACAGAGAAAGTCACAGTAATGACCAGGTGGACGATAGATAACAGCAAATAAAACTGGTTTTTGGGACTTCCAATTTGGATGGACAAGACTATGAGTCAAGCTTTCAAATGAATTAAAGCTCTGTCTGGGTTTTTGATTAATTAATAAGCTGGAGTGGAAGATTGCTGCTAATCCTCCCCCTCGGCCCGTGCTACGAGCATTCTGACAGTTAGTGTGACTCGGGGGTGTTGACTCGTCTAAACTAACATATCGCAATCGTCTTTGTAATATTGTCAAGGAATGTGGTAAAATTGTCGTAACTCAGTGCACGGACATTATGGACCTTTTTAAAACAAGGGTTGTGTCAAAAGCCAGGAAAATTATGGCCAATTCTGCACACTCTCTGCACCCACAATTTAAGTTTCTGCCCTTGGGCAGACGCCTGGTAATGCCCAGATGCAGATCCAACAGACTAAAAAACCCTTTTATTCCCACAGCCATTGCTCTCCTAAATAACACCTAAGGACTCACTGTTGCACTTAAGTCTATACTGACTCGCACCTTATTTCTGGGCTCTTGTTTTATATATTTATTCTACTGTGTTTTTATGTTTTTTATGTTTTTTATGAATTTGTATGATGTGGTTTTATGAATGTAATGTAATTTTTACTGCTGACTGCACCTGAATTGCCCCCATGGGGACTAAATAAATGATCAAATCAAATCAAATCAATCCTGCAGTAACCAGGTTTCTGCAAGGCAGAATAAATCAATATGTTGATCAATTATTATATCATTTACTGACAGGGACTTAGAAGAGAGAGACCTAATGTTTAATAGACCACATTTAACTATTTTAGTCTGGGGTGCAGTTGAAGGTGCTATATTATTTTTTCTTTTTGAATTTTTATGCTTAAATAGATTTTTACTGGTTGTTGGTGGTCTGGGAGCAGGCACCATCTCTACGGGGATGGGGTATTGGGGGGATGGCAGGGGGAGAGAAGCTGCAGAGAGGTGTGTAAGACTACAACTCTGCTTCCTGGTCCCAAACCTGGGTAGTCACGGTTTGGAGGGTTTAATAAAATTGGCCAGATTTCTAGAAATGAGAGCTGCTCCATCCAAAGTGGGATGGATGCCGTCTCTCCTAACAAGACCAGGTTTTCCCCAGAAGCTTTGCTAATTATCTATGAAGCCCACCTCATTTTTTGGACACCACTCAGACAGCCAGCAATTCAAGGATAACATGCAGCTAAACATGTCACTCCCGGTCCAATTGGGGAGGGGCCCAGAGAAAACTACAGAGTCCGACATTGTTTTTGCAAAGTTACACACCAATTCAATGTTAATTTTAGTGACGTCCGATTGGCGTAACCGAGTGTCATTACTGCCGACGTGAATTACAATCTTACCGATTGTACGCTTAGCCTTAGCCAGCAGTTTCAAATTTCCTTCAATGTCGCCTGCTCTGGCCCCCGGAAGACAATTGACTATGGTTGCTGGTGTCACTAACTTCACATTTCTCAAAACAGAATCGCCAATAACCAGAGTTTGTTCCTCGGTGGGTGTGTCGCCGAGTGGGGAAAAACGGTTAGAGATGTGAACGGGTTGGTGGTGTAGAGGGGGCTTCTGTTTCGGACTACGCTTCCTCCTCACAGTCACCCAGCCGGCCTGCTTTCCCGGGTGCTCTGGATCTGCTGGGGGCAGCTAACAGCGGCTAAGCTACCTTGGTCCGCACCGACTACAGGGGCCTGGCTAGCTGTAGGATTTTCCAAGGTGCGGAGCCGAGTCTCCAATTCGCCCAGCCTGGCCTCCAAAGCTACGAATAAGCTACACTTATTACAAGTACCGTTACTGCTAAAGGAGGCAGAGGAATAACGAAATATTTCACACCCAGAGCAGAAAAGTGCGGGAGAGACAGGAGAAGCCGCCAGGCTAAACCAGCTAAGAGCTAGTAGCTGCGCTAAGCTAGCGGATTCCTAAAAACACACAAAGTGAATAATGTGTAAATAATTTAGAGGTGATTCAGCAGAGGGAGTGCTTTAGTTAAGGCACGTGAAGATTATACTGTGAAACAAATCGTTATCTAGTTATCTAGATCAATCTAACTATGCAAATAAAACAGCTAACAGATACAGCAAAACACCGCTGTGCTCCGGAACAGGAAGTGATACAATACCGCAGTGAGAGCCAACCACCAGTAGAGACCAGTAGAGAGACTATAATATATAATATATACTTATATACTATATACTATAATATATACTTATTATGTACAGTTTTAGAGAAAAAAACAAAATTAACCTGAATAGAAACACAACAGAAAATATAAAACCAACTAACAATGAACATACATACATACATACATACATACATACAGAAATAAATACGTGTTTCCTGTGAACACCCAGTGACTCTTACACCTTTATTTCATCCCTGTCTTATCTAAGTTTAATGACAATTTGTTTCGGTCAAACCATATTTTCATTTTGTTAATTTCTTCAGTGATTTCCTCCAGAACTATCTGCCAAGCTAGAAAACTGCTGCATCCTATTAAGAGCAGACTACTACTGGAATTAATTTCAATAAGGAAAGTTGGGTTTTTTTCTCACTAAATGGATGCTGCACTCACTGCAGTTTATTGTCTGGAATAGTCCCAGATTGCATTTCACAGCTTCTAGAATTCATTTTCGTGCAGGTGGTGTTGGGGGGTAATTTTGGGTTTCAGCTTTTTTTGTTTTTCGTCACTTTCATCCCTGAATATGTCAATCCTGAGTCACTTTTGTGTGGATTAAAGTTACTAACTGGAACTCCTGTCTTGTTGCGAGAAAGAAACGAGAATCGTCCTCCGTTCTGTTCACACAGCTCAGAATGATAGAGTCCAGTCGGAATTAATAACTTCAAAGCGAAACACCATTTTGTTTATTTTTATTTATGTCCAGAGATCAAGGATACAGTGACCAATTTCATATTTATTTACTTTAAGACTCAATGAAATACATAGAAAACCTGTAAAGCCTACTTTTAGTACAAAATTCACGAGGTATCGATAAGGAATTGTATCGATAAGCAGAATCAATAATGGCATCAATATCGATAAAATCTTATCAATACCCATCCCTATTCATGAACATCACAACACTAGCAGATAGGGTCATTGCAATACTTCGTGTTAAATATCCATTATAAATTCAATTTAAATGTATAGCTGGAGCAATGTTGGGTTAGTTGCTTTGCTCAAGGTCACTCCAGTCATGGTTGGAGGTGTAAAGAGAGGTAAGGTTGGGATTTGAGCCTGCAACCCTGTGAGCACAGCGGTGTTTTTCTGTATCTGTTAGCTGTTTAATCTGCGCAGTTAGATTGATCTAGTTATCTAGATTACGATTTGTTTCCCAGTGTAATCTTTACGTGCCTTAACTAAAGCACTCATTCTGCTGAATCACCTCTAAATTATTTACACATTATTCACTTTGCGTGTTTTTAGGAATCCGCTAGCTTAGCGTAGCTACTAGCTCTTAGCCGATTTAGCATGGCGGCTTCTCCTGTCTCTCCCGCACTTTTCTGCTCTGGGTGTGAAATGTTTAGTTATTCCTCGGCCTCCTTTAGCAGTAATGGTACTTGTAATAAGTGTAGCTTATTCGTAGCTTTGGAGGCCAGGCTGGGCGAATTGGAGACTCGGCTCCGCACCGTGGAAAATTCTACAGCTAGCCAGGCCCCTGTAGTCGGTGCGGACCAAGGTAGCTTAGCCGCCGTTAGTTCCCCCCTGGCAGATCCCGAGCAGCCGGGAAAGCAGGCTGACTGGGTGACTGTGAGGAGGAAGCGTAGCCCTAAACAGAAGCCCCGTGTACACCGCCAACCCGTTCACATTTCTAACTGTTTTTCCCCACTCGACGACACACCCGCCGAGGATCAAACTCTGGTTATTGGCGACTCTGTTTTGAGAAATGTGAAGTTAGCGACACCAGCAACCATTGTCAATTGTCTTCCGGGGGCCAGAGCAGGCGACATTGAAGGAAATTTGAAACTGCTGGTTAAGGCTAAGCGTAAATTTGGTAAGATTGTAATTCACGTCGGCAGTAATGACACCCGGTTACGCCAATCGGAGGTCACTAAAATTAACATTAAATCGGTGTGTAACTTTGCAAAAACAATGTCGGACTCTGTAGTTTTCTCTGGGCCCCTCCCCAATCAGACCGGGAGTGACATGTTTAGCCGCATGTTCTCCTTGAATTGCTGGCTGTCTGAGTGGTGTCCAAAAAATGAGGTGGGCTTCATAGATAATTGGCAAAGCTTCTGGGGAAAACCTGGTCTTGTTAGGAGAGACGGCATCCATCCCACTTTGGATGGAGCAGCTCTCATTTCTAGAAATCTGGCTAATTTTCTTAATCCTCCAAACCGTGACTATCCAGGGTTGGGACCAGGAAGCAGAGTTGTAGTCTTACACACCTCTCTGCAGCTTCTCTCCCCCTGCCATCCCCTCATTACCCCATCCCCGTAGAGACGGTGCCTGCTCCCAGACTACCAATAACCAGCAAAAATCTATTTAAGCATAAAAATTCAAAAAGAAAAAATAATATAGCACCTTCTACTGCACCACAGACTAAAACAGTTAAATGTGGTCTATTAAACATTAGGTCTCTCTCTTCTAAGTCCCTGTTGGTAAATGATATAATAATTGATCAACATATTGATTTATTCTGCCTAACAGAAACCTGGTTACAGCAGGATGAATATGTTAGTTTAAATGAGTCAACACCCCCGAGTCACACTAACTGTCAGAATGCTCGTAGCACGGGCCGGGGCGGTGGATTAGCAGCAATCTTCCATTCCAGCTTATTAATTAATCAAAAACCCAGACAGAGCTTTAATTCATTTGAAAGCTTGTCTCTTAGTCTTGTCCATCCAAATTGGAAGTCCCAAAAACCAGTTTTATTTGTTATTATCTATCGTCCACCTGGTCGTTACTGTGAGTTTCTCTGTGAATTTTCAGACCTTTTGTCTGACTTAGTGCTTAGCTCAGATAAGATAATTATAGTGGGCGATTTTAACATCCACACAGATGCTGAGAATGACAGCCTCAACACTGCATTTAATCTATTATTAGACTCTATTGGCTTTGCTCAAAAAGTAAATGAGTCCACCCACCACTTTAATCATATCTTAGATCTTGTTCTGACTTATGGTATGGAAATAGAAGACTTAACAGTATTCCCTGAAAACTCCCTTCTGTCTGATCATTTTTTAATAACATTTACATTTACTCTGATGGACTACCCAGCAGTAGGGAATAAGTTTCATTACACTAGAAGTCTTTCAGAAAGCGCTGTAACTAGGTTTAAGGATATGATTCCTTCTTTATGTTCTCTAATGCCATATAACAACACAGTGCAGAGTAGCTACCTAAACTCTGTAAGGGAGATAGAGTATCTCGTCAAAAGTTTTACATCCTCATTGAAGACAACTTTGGATGCTGTAGCTCCTCTGAAAAAGAGAGCTTTAAATCAGAAGTGTCTGACTCCATGGTATAACTCTCAAACTCGTAGCTTAAAGCAGATAACCCGTAAGTTGGAGAGGAAATGGCGTCTCACTAATTTAGAAGATCTTCACTTAGCCTGGAAAAAGAGTCTGTTGCTCTATAAAAAAGCCCTCCGTAAAGCTAGGACATCTTTCTACTCATCACTAATTGAAGAAAATAAGAACAACCCCAGGTTTCTTTTCAGCACTGTAGCCAGGCTGACAAAGAGTCAGAGCTCTATTGAGCTGAGTATTCCATTATCTTTAACTAGTAATGAGTTCATGACTTTCTTTGCTAACAAAATTTTAACTATTAGAGAAAAAATTACTCATAACCATCCCAAAGACGTATCGTTATCTTTGGCTGCTTTCAGTGATGCCGGTATTTGGTTAGACTCTTTCTCTCCGATTGTTCTGTCTGAGTTATTTTCATTAGTTACTTCATCCAAACCATCAACATGTTTATTAGACCCCATTCCTACCAGGCTGCTCAAGGAAGCCCTACCATTATTTAATGCTTCGATCTTAAATATGATCAATCTATCTTTGTAGTTGGCTATGTACCACAGGCTTTTAAGGTGGCAGTAATTAAACCATTACTTAAAAAGCCATCACTTGACCCAGCTATCTTAGCTAATTATAGGCCAATCTCCAACCTTCCTTTTCTCTCAAAAATTCTTGAAAGGGTAGTTGTAAAACAGCTAACTGATCATCTGCAGAGGAATGGTCTATTTGAAGAGTTTCAGTCAGGTTTAGAATTCATCATAGTACAGAAACAGCATTAGTGAAGGTTACAAATGATCTTCTTATGGCCTCGGACAGTGGACTCATCTCTGTGCTTGTTCTGTTAGACCTCAGTGCTGCTTTTGATACTGTTGACCATAAAATTTTATTACAGAGATTAGAGCATGCCATAGGTATTAAAGGCACTGCGCTGCGGTGGTTTGAATCATATTTGTCTAATAGATTACAATTTGTTCATGTAAATGGGGAATCTTCTTCACAGACTAAAGTTAATTATGGAGTTCCACAAGGTTCTGTGCTAGGACCAATTTTATTCACTTTATATATGCTTCCCTTAGGCAGTATTATTAGACGGTATTGCTTAAATTTTCATTGTTACGCAGATGATACCCAGCTTTATCTATCCATGAAGCCAGAGGACACACACCAATTAGCTAAACTGCAGGATTGTCTTACAGACATAAAGACATGGATGACCTCTAATTTCCTGCTTTTAAACTCAGATAAAACTGAAGTTATTGTTCTTGGCCCCACAAATCTTAGAAACATGGTGTCTAACCAGATCCTTACTCTGGATGGCATTACCCTGACCTCTAGTAATACTGTGAGAAATCTTGGAGTCATTTTTGATCAGGATATGTCATTCAAAGCGCATATTAAACAAATATGTAGGACTGCTTTTTTGCATTTACGCAATATCTCTAAAATCAGAAAGGTCTTGTCTCAGAGTGATGCTGAAAAACTAATTCATGCATTTATTTCCTCTAGGCTGGACTATTGTAATTCATTATTATCAGGTTGTCCTAAAAGTTCCCTAAAAAGCCTTCAGTTAATTCAAAATGCTGCAGCTAGAGTGCTGACGGGGACTAGAAGGAGAGAGCATATCTCACCCATATTGGCCTCTCCTCATTGGCTTCCTGTTAATTCTAGAATAGAATTTAAAATTCTTCTTCTTACTTATAAGGTTTTGAATAATCAGGTCCCATCTTATCTTAGGGACCTCGTAGTACCATATCACCCCAATAGAGCGCTTCGCTCTCAGACTGCAGGCTTACTTGTAGTTCCTAGGGTTTGTAAGAGTAGAATGGGAGGCAGAGCCTTCAGCTTTCAGGCTCCTCTCCTGTGGAACCAGCTCCCAATTCAGATCAGGGAGACAGACACCCTCTCTACTTTTAAGATTAGGCTTAAAACTTTCCTTTTTGCTAAAGCTTATAGTTAGGGCTGGATCAGGTGACCCTGAACCATCCCTTAGTTATGCTGCTATAGACGTAGACTGCTGGGGGGTTCCCATGATGCACTGTTTCTTTCTCTTTTTGCTCTGTATGCACCACTCTGCATTTAATCATTAGTGATCGATCTCTGCTCCCCTCCACAGCATGTCTTTTTCCTGGTTCTCTCCCTCAGCCCCAACCAGTCCCAGCAGAAGACTGCCCCTCCCTGAGCCTGGTTCTGCTGGAGGTTTCTTCCTGTTAAAAGGGAGTTTTTCCTTCCCACTGTAGCCAAGTGCTTGCTCACATGGGGTCGTTTTGACCGTTGGGGTTTTACATCATTATTGTATGGCCTTGCCTTACAATATAGAGCGCCTTGGGGCAACTGTTTGTTGTGATTTGGCGCTATATAAAAAAAAAATTGATTGATTGATTGATTGAAAGACCAACTCCCTAACCATTGGGATGGCTCGTTAACCTATAACATCTGCATGACATGAACTTAAGATTGGTAATGCAAAAAAAAATCTTTGTCTTGGAGCACTTTTGCGTCCCCATCAATATCAAAATCAAAGTTACTCCCTTGGTACACATAGCCACATTCTGATCTGTGACAGTCACTAATGACGTACAGAATTACCAAAATCACACAAACCTAGGCTGCTGTTCAGTACAAATGTTCACAGGCCCACACATGTAGCCTAACGGCAGGCAAAGAGAAAATCTTTCACCTACTATTGATGTCTTCATAATAGCACAATGCGCCTGTTGTTGTGGTTAAGAGCAAAAGCATCAATGATTTTGGTTGCTGTCCAGGGGCTGTGTTCTCTGAGGAGTGACACTGGGTCACTGGTTTGTCTGTGCCTTCTGCTGTTCCTCAGGTAGTTCTTTAGGCAACACAGACTTCACTTCTTTCCAATTCCACTCATGGATATTTGGGCAGCAAAAACTGAACCATTTCAGCAACTTGAAACTACACTCATTGCAGTACGACATCATCATTGATGCTGGAAAAACTTGTCTATGCCTTTGTCTCCTCTAGGCTTGACTACTGTAACTCACTGCTCTTTGGGATCTCGGGAAAAAACCTTCACAGGCTCCAATACATTCAAAACAGTGCAGCTAGAATTCTGATGAGAGTATGTAAAGAGGAACACATTACACCTATTCTCCATAACCTTCACTGGCTTCTCATCACCTACAGAATCCATTTTAAGATTGCTCTTATCACCCACCAATGCATCCATGGCAATGCCCCCACATACCTCAAAGACCTCCTCACTCCCCACACATCCTCCTGTTGCCTCTGTTCATACAGCACTAATCTTCTCTGTCCCCCTTGCACAAAGGTTCACACTATGGAAGACAGGGCCTTCTGTTCAGCTACCCCTCATATTTGGAACTCCCGCCCTCACCATCTGAGGGCTACACAAACTGTGGAAGCTTTAAACAAAAGCCTCAAGATGTACCTTTTTAGACAGGCCACTCACACATCTCAATAATTTTAATCTGTTGCATCTTAGTCTTTTTATTCTATTTTATTATTTTATTTTGGTTTTATTACATACTGGTGACTGTTTTTATCTTAACATTTTCTGTTTTTATTCTCTTATTTATCCTTGGTTTTATTTTTTCTTGTAGCACTTTAAGATTTTTCTTAATGAAAGGTGCATTATTAAATGAAATTTATTATTATCATGACATTGTTGAACGTGATGTCATTGAACGTCACGTTACACTCATTTTGTGTAAAACAATCAGTTCTGTTGATGAATGTTTATTTTCATTTATGAGTGGAATATTTATCTAATCACATAAATCTGAAAATGCCATAAGTGTCTTACTGTGAGAAACTGAAAGAATGATGTCATCACCCTGACTGCCTCTGTAGCATGTTGCTAAAGCCCCTTTCACACTGGGGGTGCTTCGAGTTGCTTCATGTGGCGTCATGATGACGCTGGGATGTCTGCGTCAGGTGCACACAGCGGGGGGGGGGAGAGAGGAGGTGAGGACGCAGCCTGCTGGTCCTCTGCACAGAGAAGTCAGAGTTTGGCTGCAGCACTCCATTCCAAAGCTTACCGACCTATTGGGTGAATAACGACATTATCAGCCCACCTTTCATTAAGGCCCGGTCCCACTGGGGAGAGGATTAATTGCACATGAATTGAGTGTACAAATTTCCTGCATTTGTTGTCGTCCGCAACAAAATTGGCCAAGAATGACAAATTTCTCAGTATAAATTACGGATATGTTAATAATGTATAGCAAATATATGATGAACAATCACAGATGTATAATGCATGCATTGAGGAAACGGATCGGACGCATTGCGATTATCACAGAAGTATTACGGATGTATTGAGAATACATTGCGCACGTGTTGCAGAAACAGCGGTTGTATTGCACATGTGCGGCATCTACATTGCAGTCATAAAAGAAGTGCACTCGGGCCTTCGCAATCGCTAATCACACCAACACCACAGCCTCTGGAGCAATTGCTGGACTTGGACAAGTTGATTGGTATGTTGTTGGATGGCAGCAACTATCACACTATGTTTTTGGGGATCCATAACTACATCTGTACGTCTCCACAGCTGGACTGGCACTGACTGGCAAGTATGTTGATTTCTGCCACATTTATATAGTACTTTGGGTTTACGTGAAGTGTTTGTTAAGCATTTGCAAATTGTTTGCAAATCATATGCAAAACAGATGTAATACAAACACTTTATCCGTGGCCACTCTGTATGCATTCACTACAACTTATTTTAGTTTGTGATGTGGACATGATAGGCACGCTATATATCTGTTTTACACACTGTCCCAGTCCGCTGCCAAGCTGCAATACCCGTCAGTTGCGGATATCAGCGGATAACGGCGGATATACAGCGCACAAATTGAGTATGTATTAAGCATGTATTGCGTATGTAAGGCGGATGTCATCCGCAACCAAAATTTTGTGCAGCTCAAAATACCTGGGCATGGATAAACGTGCCTCTGCGGATAAATGCGGATGTGTGCAGATGTCGGTAACCTCCACAGATGACCCTAGTAAGTCATAATAATATATAATAATGATGATAACACTTGTGTTAGGCCAACTATGCAAAGTGCTGTGCACCATGCTTTACTTTGCATTCATAAAATGATGTGCAGGTAACAGTTATCGGACCAGGAGCTCATGTCACTAACGTTATGAACGTGAGCTGATGTTTGGAACATGCAGGATGATCATTTTCTCTCACACAGTATGAGGCATTTCTTGAATATTGTCCCAGTGGCATGTGGGAGAGGTTACAACAATGTCCTTTGTGATTCTCCCTCCACGATTTGTTCAAATCAGCAATTCTTTCTTGTTGTCTCCCTGCTTTGTTTGTCTCTCCTCATAAAGTCTGCCCTCCTCCCCTCCCCGTCTGTCTCCTCCAGATACGCTATCAGTGACCTTAGCTTAGTACAACATGGTCACACCGGCCTGACCACAATCTCATTACTGACACCCTTCATGTGTAACACTAACCGCAGTGTGTGTGCGTGTGCACGTGCACATGCATGACATTGCCCTTTTACATATGGCAACAACAATATGATGGATTGTGTGTGTGTGTGTCACAAATGAACTTATGTACTCACATAATGTGCATGTATAAATGTGCGTGAACGTCGCTGCCTGTTCTCAGCGACAAATTGTTATAACACGCACACGGTTTTCAGACTTATTCTTATTACTGCAGTTGCCTTTTCTAACGTTATTAATCCTCTACATCAGTTTCTTTCTTTTTTTTTGGACGTTTCCGTCTGGGAGCCGAGCTCATTAAAATAGCGCTCATGTGGGTACAGAAGAGAAACAAGCTCTCTAAATCAATCTGAAAGTTGAAGCATGACTTAAAACAGCAAAAAAGTCAATGTTAAAGGTTTGATTTCAGAGCATGTCACACATGAGATGTTCAGCTACAGATTAAATGAAGAAATATATTCTTCTGTAGTTAAACACATTTACTGTAGAAGAGGAGTACAAAGTTGTGTCATCATTAGCTAATTTACTAATAACAAAATGAAATCGTCTGGGGCAATTTCACTTTGACATAAATCAAGGCTGTGAAATGTAGCCCTGAAATCCTTAATGTAAAACTACACGGCTAATATGACAAATCAACTTTTTTATCACACGGGAGCTGCAGTGAAGTATTATATTCAAAATCAGAACAATGATCCATTATTAAATGAAGGGCTTATATATACACTATACTCCATCTCAGTTAGATGCTGCATAGCAACCAGAAAAGTTTGGCTTCACACCCAAGAAGTCAGCTCAACCACTGACCACATCTTAGCTCTCAGAATTTGCGGGATCCAGCCAGCCTATCCAGGTACTGTCAATTTTTCCAGGTGAACACTGGGGTACATCAGGGATGTGTTCTGGCTCCTCCACTGTTCAGTGCTTGCATGCCCTGGGTGTTGGGTTGTGTTATGGAAACCAGCAGGTTAGGTGCTTCTGTTGGCGAGGAAAGGTTTGCTGACCTCATCTTCATAGATGTCCCTGTGATCTTTGTGTAAACAAGAGGTAGTCTTATTGCACCACTTGAGAAGCTAAATGAAGAATTGGCACATCTGGGTTTGTGACTGTCCTGGATCAAGACAAAGATTCAGGGTTTTAATGACTTCCTGGAGCTTGCAATCGGAAGGGTATCTGTATGTGGTGAAAAAGTCAAACTTGTAAAAAGATTCATTTATCTCAGCAGTGATGGCAGACACCTGGGAAGAGCCTATGGTGTCATGGGTTTACAGGACAGTGATGTTTGGAGATGCTGATATCTTTGCAGGAGACTGAAGGTCCAAGTCTTTAAGGATCCTGGTGTTTCCTGTCTTACTGTATGGTTGTGAGACTTGGACTCTAACCAGTGACCAAAGATGACAGCTGGATTTCTCTGATAATAGGTCTCTTCTGCACATTACTTGAGTGCCGCTAGAATGGCCATTTGTCAAAGTTACTCTGGGAGGCTCAGATGAGGAGTATCACTTGTCTTGTGAGGGAACCTCAACTATGACATGATTTTGGTCATGTGGAGTGTTTCTCTCTGCATATCCATCACGTAGGTGCCTCAGTGTTGAGCACAGCGGTGGCTGGAGAAGGCCAAGGGGACACCCACCTTTCACCATGCATGATACTCTGATTGCACTAGAAAGCTCCTTCAGTAACAGGCTGCTCCACCCAAAGTGCATGAAGGAGCGAAACCGCAGGTTCTTCCTTCCTGCTGCTGTCAGACTCCACAACCAGCACTGTTCTCCACTCACCCTCCATCATGGAAAGAAAAAATGTAAAATGAAAAAATAAATTAAATGGTTATATTTATCCAGTGATTTGCACTATAAAGTTATTTAACTTTTAACCACCAGTTTTAGATAATTTTTTATTCAAAGTTGCTGCATTTTCACATTTGCCGTTCAAATACTGAGAAGAGACGTGAGGTGAGGCAGCAGCCAGCTGTGCCTCACCTTGGATTGTGCAATCACTGGGCTAACTGCTGGCGTGCTGTGCAGTGAGACTGTCTCACTGTCTCTCTGTATGTTGTTATTAAAATGGTCAAACACTTTGGTTATATGAACTTAAATTCCATAGTTTAGCTGATGTACATAATGTAGTGTTTTTTTGTCAACAGCTGTATGTGTGTGATGTGTTTCGTGTGCTGAGCGATCAGAAAATGGCTGGAAAAAGGCACCAGGTGAGGCACGCAATTCTCCTGCCTCATGTTAGGGGGCACTAGTGATCCCAGGGATTCTTCTTGCAGCAACTCCTCAGCTGCAGAATTAGTGACAGCAACCTACAATTTACAGTTAGCAAGTTAAGAGCCACGGCCCATTTATTTTACTTTCAGAATGGAAGATTACATATCCAAACTAAAACAATGTTCTAAACTGGACTTTCAATCGAAGCAGGAGGTAACAGTTAAAGGAAGGGCTGTGGGACAGAAGACCTGCTGTTTTCAAACGGAGTGGGACACACGTAAAGTCTGGCTATGTGGACGTCCACAAAAAAAAGTGCCTTTTCTGCTGCCTTCTTTTTTCAACTTGTGACTGTCTGGACTCAGATGGGATATTGTGACCTGAAGAATTTTCTCATCAAATATGAGCGGTCGACCTCTCACGTTCAGGACGACTTTCTTGCCTGGCAGTGATCTCCACTGAGACAGAGAGACTTTTAAAACCAAAGGAAGATAAGGAACACTTAGAAACAAGTCATCTATGCTTTTGTTCAGAAGGAGTGGCACATGTGGACTTTGTTTATAAGTAAAGGTAAGAGCATAATAATGTTTTTTTTTTTATTAAATGTGTTTTTTTTGTGTGCTACAGTTTGTTTGTGTAACGGATGCTGATTCATATGTTTGTAAATCTGATTGTGATGACGTCAATGCCTCACCAGCCTTCAACCTCACCGCACGTCACTGACTTGAACACGTGCAATATTATGGGACATTCCTTCTGCTTGTATATAGTGTAATCTATTCTACTTTATATATTGGTGTTGCCTTTTGTTATTTTTAACAAAAATAACAAAATTATTATTTTATTTATTTTTAATTATTTTTTTTACCTTATTTTTGGATACTTGTCCTGCTGTTCTGTGACTGTCCCTATGCTGTTGTTGTAACATTGTAGATATCCCTGACGTGGGACTATTAAAGCATCATCTTATCTTATCTTATCTAGAGAAATCAAATGTTAGATACGTATTTTCGATTTTTTTTTTTAAATAAAATACAATGAAGTGATGAAAGACAATTTTTTGCATTTTGTAAAGTATCAAGCACATCATACATGACTAAAATGTTTAAACGCCATGGAAGGCTGCTGAATTTCTATTTTTCATATTTTTATTATCTATAAATGTTCCCACTTTTCACCCTTAAACTAGATTATTTCTTTTCCATAGATGTCTGCATTTTATTCTAAAGACAAAATGTCTCTCATCTTATTTTTTTAAAACAATAATTTATTTTGAATAATCACTGATCTGGCCAAGTGGTTAATGCGCTTGGTTTCACTTCAGAAGGTTCTGGGTTCAAATCCCACCCCTGCCACATTTCTCCATGTAATGTGGAGTTGCGTCAGGAAGGGCATCCGGCGTAAAACCTGTGCCAAATCAACATGCAGATCCACCTTGGATTTGCTGTGGCGACCCCGAGTGCAAACAAGGGAGAAGCCGAAGGGACTTACTTACTGATCACTGTCTTTGTGCTGTCATGCAATAAGCAGTACACCTACAAAGTAAATACTTTTTTTCAAAATGAGGTTTGTACCTTTATAAACGATAACTTGGTAACTTGATATTTGGAGAATTGTTTATAAATTAAAAGGGAGGGTTAAATGGGAAAGTAGCTACAAAGGATTCAAGAAAATTTGAAGATAATCTTTTCTAAATGTGAACAGTCGTGTAAAAACGCCTGATGTGTCGCGCTCGAACCTCCTTATCTGACCATATATTATGCTCCAACACATAGATTCAATACGCTGGTTGTCAAATTCAACAAGGTTGGGTGATTTTTCTGCAATTTATTCTCAATGATTAATGGTCTTATTACTCCAGCCGCCCCTCCCTGCTCCTCAAACGCACGCAAGAGAGACACAAATGTAAGATCAGGAGGACGACAATGAGAGGAAGGAGGAGAAGTGCATGCAGAGCAAAAAGGGAGGCAGAAGATGGACAAGCAGCACGAGGACATTCAGAGACACGGCGACAAAACTAATGGCTCCCAGATGTTACAGGAGTTGTGTTTGCATCGTTAGAAAGACTGATGTCCTGCAGCAGCGTCTTTAATTGTCACAGTGAATAAACAAGAAACTCAAACTCAAAGTGTCCTTCACACTGAAAAGAATGAACAGTTGTGCAGCTGCAATACAAAAATATCAGGATGAAAGTTAAAAGAAAAAACATTCATGAGTTGTGTCTTATTGCCAGATTAGTTGTGATAACTGTTTATTTCTGTCCTTTTGTTTGGCGACTGAACACGAGAGAGAGGATGGCGTGAGACATCTGGACGCTCAACACACTCACCATAGAAATGTGAAGAGCGATAGCTGATAAATTAGCTGACTGTGTGTGGGTGCACATGTCTGCACGTTCTGTCAGATGTCATCTGCTTCTTAAACTGGCATTTTGCTGAGACGTCTGTAATGGTTTGTAGAAAGGAGGCTGATTTCTGTATTTGGAGTTGAAAGTTGTTACATTTACCACTCCAAAAGGACCAGACCTTATGTGTGTTGGATCACGTGGGCTAAAATAACATCTGTTCCTCCTGTTTGCATGATGTGATACAGCATTTTCACGGTTTGCTAGGTATAAACGTCCCTGTAATTGGATCGGCATCCTTTGAGCAAATGCAGTGACCCCCGCGGTTGGCGACTATTTGCTAAGTGTTTGGAGAGATGGTTTGTAATTATACTGCGTGATTGTATGTGAGTAGTATTACAGCAAAAGATTTCATCTTATCTCTGCAAAATGTGAGGCGGAAGATGAAGCTAATCGAGAGGAAGAAACCGTAAAGGTTGAGGGTCCAATCTTACAACGTGCAGTGCAGCGCTGCACACAGCACCACGCAGAGAGCACTGTATATGAGGTCTATTAGAAAAAAACCCAACCTTTTTATTTTTTAAAAATCTTTATGGATCTGAGTCACGTGAGATTGCATCAGCCAACCTTGAACCGTAGTGCGCATGCGTGAGTTTTGTCCCGCCTGTCGGCTGCGTCATTCGCCTGTGAGCAGCCTTTGTGTGGGGAGTGGTCCTGTGCGCTCGACGGATTTTTCTTGCAAGGAAAATGCCGGAACGATTGGAGCAGCGCTATTGCGTCAAATTTTGCCAGAAACTTGACGACAGCCAAGTGGAAACCATTCGAAAGATAAAGACGGCTTTCGGGGATGAAGCTATGAGCACCACACAGATTAAGGAGTGGTACAACTGGTTTAAAGACGGACGCGTAACGGTGGAGAGTGCGCCGCACTCCGGCCGACCATCGACGTGCCGAAATGACGAGATCATTTCCAAAGTGAATGCTGTGGTGATGCGGGACCGTCGAGTTGGACGAAGTGCAGACGAAGTGGACTTTAGTGCTTTTTCGGCACATTCCATTGTTACAGAAGATTTGGTCATGAAGCGAGTGGCTGCGAAGTTCGTGCCGAGGTTGCTGAAGGCGGAGCAAAAGCACCTCCGTGTGGAAGTCTCACAGGACATGCTGGACTGCACACAAAGTGATCCCAGCTTTATGGACACTATTATCACCGGCGATGAGTCCTGGGTGTACGGGTACAACCCGGAAACGAAATTCCAGTCGTCACAGTGGAAGCATTCCACGTCGCTACGACCGAAGAAGGCGCGCCAAGTGCGCAGCAACATGAAGGTAATGCCGACTGTTTTTTTTTTACTCCTGCTGTGTGGTACACCACGAGTACGCACCACAGGGTCAAACAGTAACGAAGGAGTATTACAGGGATGTCCTCCGTCGCCTCCGTGAAGCTGTACGGCGCAAGAGACCGGAGTTGTGGGCCACAGGAAATTGGCGCCTTCACCACGGCAATGCTCCCATTCATTCCTCCTACTTGATTCGGACTTATTTGTCTAAAAACCAAACTCCTGTGGTTCCACAGGCTCCATACTCTCCTGACATGGCCCCTTGCGACTTCTGGCTGTTCCCAAAAATTAAAAGCCCATTTAAGGAACGCGTTTTGAGACGAGGGAGGACATTATGGCTGCAACAACGGCGGAGCTGCGCGCCATCCCAAAAGAGGCGTTTTTGGAATGCTTCCAACAGTGGTGACACTACTAGGAGCAGTGTGTGGAGTCCCAAGGAGTGTACTTCGAGGGTGATTAGGTTTCCAACCCTCCAGGTAAGCCATTTTTTTTTCCCCGGCCAAAGGTCGGATACTTTTCTAATAGACCTCGTAGTCTGCAAAATTAAGGTAGATGCTAATGCTGTAAAGCTTCCATCTATTTTATATACTCGCTTACTCCAATTAAGGGTCACAGGAGCTGGAGCCTATCCCAGCAGTCATGGGGCATGAGGCGGGTACACCTTGGACAGGATGCCAGTCTATCATAAGGCCACATACAGACAGACAAACACACCCGCGCACACACCTACGGACAATTTAAAGATTTCAATTCACCTAACTTGCATGTCTTTAGATGTGTGAGGAAGCCAGAGCACAAACACGGGGAGAACATGCAAACTCCATACAGAAAGGCCCCGGGTGGGAATCAAATACACGACCTTCTTGCTGTGAGGCAACAGTGTTGCCCAAAGTTTTTAAATTTGAACAAAATTTTCAAAACTATGGTGATTGATAAATATTTAAATGAGGTATGATCACTATTATCGCAATTATCAAAAAGTGTCCAGCTTTTGGCAGCTAAAAATACAATTACTCACCTGGAGGTCTGAAATCCTAATCCTCCTCAAGGTAGTCTCCTTAGGACTGCACACACTTCTCCCAGCAGTTCTGCCATTGTTGGAAGCATTTCCAAAAAGCCTCTTTTGGAATGGTGTCCAGCTGGGCTCAAATCAAGTCCTATTAGTGTAATTTTGATCTTGGGGAACATCTCAAAATCAGAGGAGAGTTGAGAGCATGATGAATCAGTCATGTATGATGTGCTTGATACTTTACAAAATGCAAAAAACTGTCTTTCATCACTTCATTTTATTTTATTTTTTAAAGAAATAGAAAATATCTAACATTTGATTCTTCTATTATCACTATTACCGCAATGTCATGTCATTGCTGTGTTTGTTTGCTAAGGTTAAAATAAAACAAGTTACCAAACTGAATATGTTGTGTAAAACAGGTAAAATAACCTGCAGCTACAGCAAACAAATTGTCGGACAATGTTTTATTATTATTAATATTATTGTTATCAACCTTTCATTACTTTCTTTTTCCATATTTATTATAATTTTAATTGCTTATAGTAGTTTAATTTTGTGTACTATATGGGTAATGGTGAGCAAGACCAAAATATAATGAACTGAACTGAACATTCAAACCACAATTTCTTTGATAAAATACTACAAATTGTATAATAGTGAAAAAAGATGTCATGCTTTTGCAAATAATTTATGTGCCAAAACATTTTGCATTCATTTATTCACTCATTCATTTTTTATACTACTTATTTCAATTAAGGGGCAGGGGAGGGCAGGCCCAGCCTATCCCAGTTTGTCATTGGGCAAGAGGGAGGGTCTGCCTTGGACAGGCCACCAGTTTATTATTTCTTTCTTCATTTATTTAAAAAAAATATTGATTTGAGTACTTTTTCATGTGCCAGTGATGGTATTTCAATTCAATTCAATTTATTTAATTTATATAGGGCCAAATCACAACAAAACTGCCTTAAGGGGCTTCACACAAGTAAGGTCTAAGCTTACCAACCCCTAGAGCAAGCAGACAGGTGACAGTGGTAAGGAAAAACTCCCTCTAATGATTTGAGGAAGAAACCTCAAGCAGACCACACTCAAAGGGGTGACCCTCTGCTATTTTGCCATTATGGTATTTTGTCATTAAACATTCTTTACAAACATTATTTGAAGAACTTCCAAGATGTCATTTCAAACATATTTGTTTCTAACACATGTGAAAGTTTCTTTGATTTGCATATCTTGGTTGTTTTTGCACAGTACCACATGATAGTTGAATTCCAGCCATCTTGTATTCAAATATTCAAAAGACCATTACACCATTTGTTGTACATTTTGTCAGTGTAAATGTGGTTTGAATGGAGTTAGCATGCAAGAAAATATAGAAAATGGCACTTCATATGTGTTTGTGTGACATATCGTAATAAAGACAGAGTATTTTGGAAGTATTCTAGAATGACATAGCAGCCGTCTTGGATTTTGCTGTTTATTATCTTTAGGGGTAAAACTGAGCTTGGCATGATATCTAACTTTTATTATACTGTATACCAAACAATGTCTGTGCAAAAATTGTTGCTTTTACCACAAAATGTACAAATGTACCGATATTTTAGTATCTGATCTGCTATATGATGTCTGACCTTATTTTATCCCACGGAAACAAATGAAGCATTCAAGTTGTCATTTGGTGAGGAGATGTAGGGAACATTCTAGCAGATGCTGCCTGAAGAGCGCATCAGTCGCTAGCAGTCAGCTTTAGAGTGAACACGTGCACTGAGCACCCATTGGATTCTTATTTGCTATAACATGATGGACCGACTTGAGGAAAGGTATTGCATCAAATTTTGCCAAAAGATTGGTGATAAGCAAATGGAAACCATTCACAAGATTGAGCAGGCTTTGTGCGATGATGCCATGGGGATAATACAAATGAAAGAGTGGTATAACCACTTCAAAAATGGGCATACATCAGTGGATAGCAAAGCATGTTGTAGTAGGCCATCCACAAGCTGAAATGATCAAGTGACTGACAGAACACGGGCTTTGGTCAAAGATGACCGTCATGTCACCACCCAACTTGCAGACAAGGTGAGGATAAGCACAGATTCAGTACAATCCATTTTGATGGAGGATTTGAGCATGCGGAGAGTGTCAGCAAAATTTGTGCCAATTAAAGCTGCTAATGGTGGAGCAGAAGCAACTGCATCTGGAAGTCTGGAGGACGTGCTGGAATGTGCAAACAATGTCCCCAACTTCCTGAACACCGTAATCATTGGTGATGAGACATAGGTTTATGGGTATGATCTGGAAGCCAAATTTCAGTAACAGAAACATCCAACATCGCTGAGGCCAAAGAAAGCATGACAAATGTGCAGCAATGTCAAAGTCACATTGACCATTTTCTTTGACTCCTGTGAGGTGGTGCATCATGAGTATACACCAGAGAGCTAAAATATTAATAAAAAGAGTATTTTCAGGAGGTCCTACATTGCCTTCATGATGCTGTGTGCTGCAAACAACCGGATCTGTGGGTGGCAAAAAGTTGGCAGCTACATCATGACAATGCACCCATCTGTTCTGCTCAGCTGATTCAGGCCAAACCCAACACTCGTCACTGATTCATGATGCTCTCAACTCTCCTCTGATTTTTGGCTGTTCCTCAAGATCAAAATGACACTAATAGGACTTGATTTGAGCCCAGCTGGACACCATTCCAAAAGAGGCTTTTTGGAAATGCTTCCAACAATGGCAGAACTGCTGGGAGAAGTGTGTGCAGTCCTAAGGAGACTACCTTGAGGGGGATTAGGATTTCAGACCTCCAGGTGAGTAATTGTATTTTTAGCTGCCAAAAGCTGGACACTTTTTGAATGCACCTCATATATAGTGCCTTAGTTGCAACATTTCTGTCTCGGCATGTTTGGCAAATCTTTGTTGTGCTTTTGATTTGATCCATTGTTTTGTTATTGATAGTATGGCCAAAGCAGATGGTCAGTCCATTGACTCTGGTTTGCTTGAATTTGTTGAGGTTGAGAGATTTTCCTGAAAACTGCAGCCACCTTTAGGCGATTTATGCTGTTATTTGGTGATACATAATTGAACTGAAGTGGAATGAGCTTATAAATATTGCAGGTGATCTGATTGTGAGACGTGAACAATGAGAACAGCTGATGTCTGCTCACATAATCTGTCCTCATCATTCTTTCTCCAAGTCACCCTTTCAATCTTCTGATTTTTCAATTGATTACATCCAGTGTGACAAAGGTAAATGCAAAAAAAAAAAAAAAAAGAAAGAAGAAAGAATACCCAAGAAGAGGGGAAAAAGGCTGGAAGGACTATGGGAATGTCGGAGGAGCAACAGAGAAGAGTCGACAAAAAGAGTGAGAAAGAGATGGCTGTCAGTGGAATGATGTGATGCAAGGAGCAGGATGGGTCTCTAATTAGTTTTTTTTTTTGAACTCCGACTTCAAACTCACTGTAACCTTAATAAACAGATGATGCACACACACAAATTTGTGTGTTTGCATGCGCGTGCATGCTCATGCGCACAGCGTGATGAAAGTCTTACCTCAGCATTTTGCAGCTAAATGTACTCATTAGCCTAGTTGCACATGGCTGCCTGGGAAAACAACAGTCAGATGCAGAAAGCAGAGAGCATTCATCTAAGAGGCTGTCAGAGAGCGGCAGATGGAGAGCAGAGGTCTCAACACCGACACACGCATGCACGGCCGCATTATGTTCTCCAACAGCCAGCCACTTCACACACCATTACATAGGTCTTTGCTCCAGCAATGCTTAGCTCCAAAAGATAATGTGTGATTGTGATGACCAGTTTTCACCATCACCATGGATCATAACATTGTCATCAATACAAATTAGAAATGATTCCAGGCTGTGCCAAACAGAATAATCTTTGTTGTCCACTATGTTGGAAGTTTGTTTTTTACATTATAATTATAATTATTATTATTATTTTTATTAGTAATAGTAGTATCTGCCTCTTATTTTGGATCCGGGTCACAGTGGCATGTTTGTTGTTATTATTCTTGCTATTATAATAATAATTAGTATTATTAATTAATCTGTTTGTTGTTAGATTAGATTAGAGAGAACTTTATTAATCCCTTGTTAAGACTCCCTCAGGGAAACTGAGGTTCCAGCTGCATTGTATAGCAGCACACAGGGTATGAAGCACACAGAGTATCAAAAGTCTCAAAACACAATTTGCAAAATGTAAATACAAATATAAATACCAGAAATACTGCTCGCTACTGGCTTACTGGCTACTCCTGTTCCTCTCCTTCCCGTCCGCTGTCTTCCTGTTACTCCTCCTCCCGCTGAGTGAGGAGTTGTAAAGTCTGATGGCCTGGGGACACAGGAGTTTTTCAGTCTGTTGGTCCTGCACTTGGGAAGGAGCAGTCTGTGGCTGAAGAGGTTCCTCTGGTTGCTGATGACGGTGGGCAGAGGGTGACTGGTATCATCCATAATGTCCAGCAGTTGGTATGATTATTGTTATTATAATTATTATAATTATATACAGATCTGGCAACTTGCTTCTGACGGATTGTTTGTTGTTGTGACGCCACTCTGAGCTTCACACGGTTGTATATGCTTCTTTTATTTCTGTTTAGCACTCTTCTGGTTATTTATTGTATCTATTCTGAACGTTACTTAACAACAGTCCTGTTGTGAATCGCTAGTGGTTAGCATTTGCTAGCAGTTAGCATTCACTAGCGGTCAGCGGTCAGCATTCACTAGTGGTCAGCATTTGCTAGCGGTTAGCTTTCACTTGCTAGGTCGACTCCTTCCCTCTCCGTCGTTACTTTTTATAGCTGTTTCTTTTTTACCTGTTTAATACTTCTGTTCATTTTTCAGTCGAACTGCTGTGAATTTTAAGTAATTATTTTATTTTTGTGCAAAATCTTAGGAGCGGCTAGCATTTTTGCTAGCGGTTAGCTTGTGTTAGCTATTTTGGACCCCTGTCATCATTTTTTAATTTCATTTTTTTACACTCCTGTTAGTTAATTAACTGTTTAGTGTATTTTATAGCTGCTGCTTTTTTACCTGTTTAATACTTCTGTTAATTTTTCAGTGTAACTGCTGTGAATTTTAATAAATTTATTTTCGTCTGTGTGAGCCTTAGGAGTGGTTAGGTTATTGATTATTGGTTAGCTCGTGTTTGCTTGGCTACATTCTTGAATTTCTTAGTGCACAAAGTACACTACTAATTCTACTTTAGACCCTCCGTAAATCCTGCATGATTTTGGAAGATAGGGTGGGTCTCTTAGAGAGCCGTGTCCGTAAGTTAGAGTAGCTTCTTAGAGCAGTGGAGTTAGATGTTACGGGCACTCCAGATGAGGTTAGTGTTTGGCCGGCTAGCGAGCCCATTAGCATCAGCTTAGAAATGCCAGCTTGTGACAGCTTTCGGACTGTGGCTAGGCGGAGGAAGCCCCATAGGGCTTGGTGCCCGGTTGTGGCACCCCGATCACACTCGCCAGTGCGAACTGTGAATCGGTTCTCCCCCTTGGATTTGCCAGATGTGAATTCTCTGAGCCCACAAGTGACTTCCACTCCTGTCTTCACCGGACTTTAGTGATAAGGGATTCTATCACCCACAAAGTCAGGTTACAGATGCCGGCTGATGTTAAATGTATTTTAAAAAAATGAGAAAAGAAAATCACGTGACTCTTTTCACTTCACTTTATGCATGATACCTTATGCATACCATGCATACCTTACTGAATTTTCATGAAAGTATTATATTTGATGTGTTATACTCTGTTCATTGGAGAACGTTTACTTATATGTGTGTGTGGTATATAATTCCAGGTAAACCAGTTACAAGATTTATTCTATAGGACTTGTTCAGGTTTTGAAGCGGGAATTTTGGAGCCACGCTGATTTATATATATAAAACTAGACGAAGTTAACTCCAGGAACTACATTACCCAGTATTCTTGGGGGTGGAGCTTGTTAAACCTTTAAAAGAGCTCGCAGCTGGGAATTCATTCTCTTTTTCTCTTCGACATTCGCTTCTTTTCTTTTTCTTGAGTCTAAAGACGGGCCCTGGCCATCAAGAAAATTTACGACTCTTTGTTAAAAGCCACGTGCTACTTCCTTTTTGTTTTGCGCAATTACTTTTTCGACAGATAACTTTTGCAACTTTTGTCAAGTTAAACGCGCCCGCGCATTTAACTTCCTTTTTCCAAATTTTCAAATTAAACCTTTTTCTTTTTCAAACTCCAAATTCCTTTCATGAACATTTTTCTTCTAAAGTCAGCTATTTTTGCATTGAGTTTTGATTTGATCAAGCTTCCAAAAAGACGACGACGAAAGACAAATTTTTGATTTTTGATAGAGAATAAAGACGCTCAAACCTTTATTCTGAAGAGACAGACTCCAGAGCGCTGCAGAGAAAAACATCCAGGTCAGCTGAGACGTTAAACAGCGAGTTGAACTGCCGCCGCAAAATCACAGCACCATCACAGAAATCATCCCCGCAACTGATGAAACCGAGTTGGTCGGACCAGCAGAGCGTCTTTGTCAAGGTCCCTGAAGTAGCTGCGGGGCAGACAGAGCGTCGACTGAACCAGAGTAAGACCGGGCTATGTTGTCAGATAAACAGAGTGGCTTTATTTAACTCTATTCAAAATCATTAATCTTCTCTCAAGTTAATAAATACCAAAGTAAATTACCTGTTAAATTGGGACGAATCTTACTCCTAAAACTCCCGCTACGAAACCAAATTATCTGAACATCATATAATCATTGCTCATTGAATGTGGTCATCATTAAATTGCTTACTGTGCTATGTCCTGTTATTTAACTCCTGCCAGAGTTAAATAAATATCTTAAATGTGTGAAGTTGTCTGTGATTTTTGTATGGTTTTACAGAGAATGTCGGATCTGACCTGCGGAGCTTACCCCTTTAGAAACTGAGACTGAGTAATTAAATTGAGACTAATCAATTGATGAATGTTTAAATTAAAAGTACCTACGTATACTTAGAACTAGGTGGTGCCCTTTTCGAGGGAAAATTATCCACAAGCGATAATTTTCAATATTCCAAACACATTATTATATTCATCCTGTGGCTTCTTCCTACAATAATGCTGATTTGGCTTATTGTAAGGGCATACCTACAGGTGGCAAATTAAAAGGAACAATTTTGTGCTCCTGTCACAAAATGCGCCAAATTTTTGTGACACATTTGTTTTTTTATTTTACTATTTCCCTCCTTACCCTTTCCCCTAAACCTAACCATAACCCCCACAGATCCTCCTACATCACCCCACATTTCATATTCCTCTCACAAAATGAATTCATGCTCCTGTCACGAAAATGCAACACTTTTCATGACAGGAGCATGAACCAATAGAATAGAATAGCATAAAATAGAACGATACTTTTTGTGATGCCATCACAAAATGTTGTGAGATATGGTTGGGAGAAACACAATGAATGCCTCTGTCCACGGGACACAAGGGGTCACTGATGAGTGTGAAAATTTTGTCAGTTAAATGCTATGGCCTTCACATTCACCAGATCTCAACCCAATTATAAACCTGGGGGAGACTTGGCACTAAAGTATGAGACAGCATGGCCCATGATCATCATTCAAACATCAAATGTAGGAATATCTTTTGGAAAAAGATTCAGTCCTCCAATAGAGCTTTAGATTCAACACCAAAGCACACTGAAGTTTTTGTGGTGTCACCTGGTTGCCCAAATTGTTACTAATACTTTTTATGTTGGGTTTTCCTTTCATTTCCATCCATCCATCCATCCATCCATCCATCCATCCATCCATCCATCCATCCATCCATCCATCCATCCATCCATCCATCCATCCATCCATCCATCTTACCTCATACAATATTTAAAAGTTTATGTAGATCTTTAAATGAGAAGTGCTTCAATAGTTTGCTATATTCCAAATGACAATTAAAATGTTGGCTTGAATGCAGTGTGTTGCTGAGTCCAAGTTTGCAATTATTATTTAAACTTCAGCAAAATCACAAGTGGATTGCAAATAAATGTTTGCTCCTGCAAGAAAAGATTTTTCAGCTTCTGTACTAATTAACCGTCAACTGTGTGTAGGGTAGTTCTTTAGTATTTTCAAGTTCTAGGTGGGAAAAAAAAAAAAACGTGAGCTGATGCTCAGCATTTGCATTAGTTACCAGTCAGTAAGCATTCCAAATGTCTTACTGAGCAGATTATTAATTTATTGTAGTAGTAAAATAACTTTATTGATGTATTTATGACCGACTTATATTCTGCCACAAATGCTGATGTAAGTGCCCATGTGTCTTTGAGAAGAAGAAGAAGAAGAAAAAAAAAAACATTTAATTAAACCTTTAATGTGGGAGGTCTCTGTTTTATTAAATCTGAATGTCATATAAGGTCAGATCGGGTGTAGGAGTATGGCAGTGTGTTGCCATGTATAGCACCATATGTAATTATACTGGGGTCTGATTGACAACCACCCACACAGACACACAATCCTTACTGACTTTCCAAAAACAGCAGTCAGTCTGCTGTAGTCAAGTGATATTTGAGCATCCATTTGGACTTGACCAGATGCTGGGCTCCATAGCATTAAGGCAACTGCATCATACTCGAGAAAAGGTACCATATGGTTTACTGCTGTTGTTGACATTACATTCCTTCACAGTCTAAGAGGGGTGGTGGTCAAGTGGTTGGTGTGCTTGGTTTCAGTGTGGAAGGTGCCAGGGTTCAAACCCCACCCCTGCCACTTCTCCATTTAATGTGGAGCTGCGTCAGGAAGAGCATCAGGCATAAAACGTGTGCCAGATCTACATGCAGATCCACCTTGGATTTGCTGTGGCGACCCCGAGTGGAAACGAGGGAGCAGCTGAAGGGACTTACTTACTATTTACATTCCTTCACAATGCAAGCAGTATACCTCATCTACGTGTTTCTAAGTAACTCCTCATCTGACATTACTTTAGTGATTCCCTGGAGAGGCCAAGTACCAAAAGCATCCAGTTCTTGTCTTTGGTCATTAGTTAGCAGCCTTCGATATGTTCAGCCTGAGAAAGTGTTGTGATTAGCAGGCAGAGTTAAAACTGAACCCCAGGATGCAGGCAGCCAGGAGACACCATGTAAGGTGCAAAACTATGCTTTTATGAACCAGGTGTACAGACAAATCCAAACAAACCAGGTGCATGGGTGTGAATATTAAAGGAGACCAAAAAAAAAAAAAAAACACAGGGCATGCAGTAAAGGGAGAAGACAAAACTACTGACAGCTGAAACAAAATAAGCGACAATCAACACGACAGGGGACAAACCACAAGGACGACAAACCCAAATGACCAACTCTGCAGGGGAGTGAACACAACAAATTATAACCACACACACACACACACAAGGCACAGACATGAACCATTAGCACACACACTCAACAGGAACCCACACAGATCATCATCAACATCATCAATTTTATTTATATAGCGCCAAATCACAACAAACAGTTGCCCCAAGGCGCTTTATATTGTAAGGCAAGGCCATACAATAATTGCATAAAAACTCCAACGGTCAAAACGACCCCCTGTGAGCAAGCACTTGGCGACAGGAAGAAACCTCCAGCAGAACCAGGCTCAGGGAGGGGCAGTCTTCTGCTGGGACTGGTTGGGGCTGAGGGAGAGAACCAAGAAAAAGACATGCTGTGGAGGAGAGCAGAGATCAATCACTAATGATTAAATGCAGAGTGGTGCATACAGAGCAAAAAGAGAAAGAAACACTCAGTGCATCATGGGAACCCCCCAGCAGTCTAAGTCTATAGCAGCATAACTAAGGGATGGTTCAGGGTCACCTGATCCAGCCCTAACTATAAGCTTTAGCAAAAAGGAAAGTTTTAAGCCTAATCTTAAAAGTAGAGAGGGTGTCTGTCTCCCTGATCCGAATTGGGAGCTGGTTCCACAGTAGAGGAGCCTGAAAGCTGAAGGCTCTGCCTCCCATTCTACTCTTACAAACCCTAGGAACTACAAGTAAGCCTGCAGTCTGAGAGCGAAGTGCTCTATTGGGGTGATATGGTACTATGAGGTCCCTAAGATAAGATGGGACCTGATTATTCAAAACCTTATAAGTAAGAAGAAGAATTTTAAATTCTATTCTAGAATTAACAGGAAGCCAATGAAGAGAGGCCAATATGGGTGAGATATGCTCTCTCCTTCTAGTCCCCATTAGTACTCTAGCTGCAGCATTTTGAATTAACTGAAGGCTTTTCAGGGAACTTTTAGGACAACCTGATAATAATGAATTACAATAGTCCAGCCTAGAGGAAATAAATGCATGAATTAGTTTTTCAGCATCACTCTGAGACAAGACCTTTCTAATTTTAGAGATATTGCGTAAATGCAAAAAAGCAGTCCTACATATTTGTTTAATATGCGCTTTGAATGACATATCCTGATCAAAAATGACTCCAAGATTTCTCACAGTATTACTAGAGGTCAGGGTAATGCCATCCAGAGTAAGGATCTGGTTAGACACCATGTTTCTAAGATTTGTGGGGCCAAGTACAATAACTTCAGTTTTATCTGAGTTTAAAAGCAGGAAATTAGAGGTCATCCATGTATTTATGTCTGTAAGACAATCCTGCAGTTTAGCTAATTGGTGTGTGTCCTCTGGCTTCATGGATAGATAAAGCTGGGTATCATCTGCGTAACAATGAAAATTTAAGCAATGCCGTCTAATAATACTGCCTAAGGGAAGCATGTATAAAGTGAATAAAATTGGTCCTAGCACAGAACCTTGTGGAACTCCATAATTAACCTTAGTCTGTGAAGAAGATTCCCCATTTACATGAACAAATTGTAATCTATTAGATAAATATGATTCAAACCACAGCAGCGCAGTGCCTTTAATACCTATGGCATGCTCTAATCTCTGTAATAAAATTTTATGGTCAACAGTATCAAAAGCAGCACTGAGGTCTAACAGAACAAGCACAGAGATCACAACAGAGTACACACAAACACACACACACACACACAAATACTGAAAAACAAAACGGGGCTTTGGCAACAGACAAAACATAAACTGTACATAGAAAAAGGGCAGGACTGAACACAAACCCCAAAACAAAAGGCACAGACAGGGTAAGTGGACACACATACCAGCCCAGTCTTACTTTCTTTTTTTGTGCTCCCGTCACGAAATGAGTCACATTTTCGTGAAAGGGGTTTTTAACTCACTATTACTAACCCTATTCCTTCCCCCAACCCTAACCTTAACCATAACCATAACCTAACCCTACTCCTTCCTCCAACCCTAACCATAACCAACCCCCCACCCCCGCTTCACTTTTAATTTTGTGCAGCCACCACAGAATGTATTAGAATGAATTTGTGCTGGCATGATGAAAATGAGGTGTTTTCCATGACAATATCACAAACCAATAGATTACCAATAGATTAATGTATATTTTGTGCTGCTGAATCACGACATGCCGTGAGACTGGGTTGCACATACACACAACAAATGTAGTGATTCTGACCAATCTCAGCAGTGGATATTTGCTAAAATGTTGATGCATTGAATACATCCCTGGCATCAGAACAGTAAAGAGACAGGAAGGACCAGGGCCTACATTTATGAAGCATTTATATGCACAGTTTTGTGTGTAAACCGTGCAAACAAACATTTCAACACAAAGTGTGGAATTTGCCAACTTGTACTAATACTTAAGAATGTGTGTAAATATATAGGAGCACAAAGGATTCTTGGACAACTGTAATGTTAAATAATTGTATACTTAATTGTCTACTCTAGTTAATTGGAAAGTTTTATGTCCATAAGTGATTGTGATGCCTAACTTAAGAAGCAGCATGACACCATGAGTAAATGGTTACGAAACTGGTTACGGCAGGGGTGCTCAAATTCGGTCCTTGAGAACTACCTTCCTGACATTCTTAGTTGTCTCCCTGCTCCAACACACCTAAATCCAATGAAAGGCTCATTAAAAGCCTGCTAACGAGTCTTTTATTGGATTCAGGTGTGTTGAAACAGGGAGACAACTAAGCGTGTCAGGAAGGTAGATCTCGAGGAACAAACTTGGGCACCCCTGGGTTACGGGTTCAAAACTACTGGTGGACTCATTGTCACCTATTGTTGTCACTTGCATTTATTTTTATCATGTCACTGCAGTAACCATACACTAACACCTCCTCTTTCACAGGTTTCTTTTCTTTGCTCTCTTGGTCGTTATTCCATTGAGGAAAAGAAGCAACACATGACTTTTGAGCAGATGTCTTGTTACCATTTACTGTTCTTACAACAGAACTTAGAACCCTTTCTGTGCAGTTTGATGAATTAAGGCCATGGATGCAAAGACACTGGCATCATCAAACACACTATCTCTCACAGTCTTCTATTGACCACAATTCCATAAGCTCTTCCCAGGTGACTCTCGATCTCAAAGGCCATCATCACAAACACATGAATGTAACTGCAGAGATACGTGAATAGCAGCATTGCCACTGTCCACAGAAAGTACAACCAAACTTCTGATGAATGCATTCAGGAAATCACTGAAAGCCTTGATCACAGTTATAAATCCAGACAGCCAAACTCGCAGTCATCACTCAGGTTCTTGAGAGGCGCAACGAGGACATTCACTGATTACATAAGTATCACAGCATCATCTGCAAAGTAAAGGTCTGTGAACCTTTCCTCATTAATAAAGGCATTCACGTCACCAGACCAGACTGAACACCATAGGTTTACCCAAATTTCATCCCTGAGAACCACCCCACCCCCCCACCCCCCAAAAAAAGAAAATGGCAAGAGGTCAAAGACTCTGCCAGTACCAGCTTCGATTTCCAGACACTTACTGGAGATCCCACAAAGTCCCAAGATGTCCCACAAAACAATCTGTTCAACTGAGTCAAAAGGTTCGCAAAAAATCAATATCATCTGCAAAAAAGCTGTCAATATTCTACTAAATGTCTATTTGCTAAAATAGGATCCTGTCGACAGTTGAGTTAAACTGGACTATTCTGGTCGCTGTAGGTGTTGCAGTGCAGCTGATCTCCTTTTCCTTTCCAGAGAGGGAACAGAAGCTTCTCTTCGAGTCTGTTGGGATGATTCCTTGCTCCCAAATATAAGCCTACACTGTTTTCAAATCCATCGCCACCCCCTGAAGAAATTCAGTCCTGATACCACAGATTGCTGCAGCCTTACACACTTATCCCCACCAAAATAAAGAGGTTATTTTACAGCATTTGCAGTCTCAGTTAGATTTCATAGTTCACAGCTACCTAGGAGGTAAAGCACAGAACCCTGGCACCAGAAAAGTCCAAGATTGTGGCAGAATGCCTAAACGTGAATGTTTTTGGAATGTCATGAGGTATTATATTTATTTAGATGATGAGTGAAAAGTAAATTTATGAAGATACGCTGGTGGCCTGATTGAAGGGCTCAGTTTATTCATACTCATTAGTCCATAATGTGCTGTATATATAATCTGTGAGTGCTGAGCTGGTGATGCAAACAAGCTCACAGTGAAGTGTTTAATTGGCCTGTTCCTTTTCAATAAGATGTCCCCTCCTCTCCTCTTCCTCTTCTCCTCCCTGCTTCTCCTCTTTTTGTCCCCTCCATTTTTCTCATACTGTCCTCTCTGATATTCAGCATCTCTTGGCTCCCTCGTCTTCCTGTTAATGGATTGGTTAATGTCATTAAGATCTGTGAGTGAAAAGAGAAAGCAGGAAAGCATGACTAGGAGCTTGTGCAGGGTTGTAGGCAATGGGCCGGGAACGGGGGAAAAAATTAAAACGGAGATGAAAGAAAAAACATGAAAGAAAATGGGAGAAAAGTCCAGATGAATATGGCAAGTGGAGAACTGGCTGCTGAGATAAATGATCAGATTTTACAGACAAACAGCAATCACAACTATAATGCAAAACGATCCAAAATATGGCCATTACTTTTGGAATTTAAATCAGTTTTTAATTGAAAGGCTTGTAATATAGCAGCTCTAATTGAAAAGTTTCACACCCATAAGTTATCAATGTATAATTTTATGACAAGATTACAAAAAGTAGTGGTAATGTAAAAGTCCCAGCAATGGTTAGTGGTTCGCAGTGTTGCCTCACAAGTTGTGGGATCGTTTCCCTTCTGTGTGGAGTTTCCATGTTCTCACTGTATTCGCATGACACGCAGGCTTGGTGAATTAGTGACTGACTGGTGGCGGTGGGGCGAGGAGAGACCAACAACAGAGAGGTGAGTTACGACTGCCATTTTTACATAACCTTCACATCCCCTATTGACTATGAGCTAAAGACTAAAAGGTGACTAGCTGGTTTGTATTACAGACTGGCGCAGTGATTAATGGATGCTAACTGATGGATGTAAAGTCTGCATCTTCCTGGCAGAACTTGCGCTTACATTGCATTTCTGTTACTTCATCGATCCTCCCCTTTTTGCTTGTTTTTCTGGATTTGACAGAAAATTATAGAGCAAGTGACTCTTTTGTCCATGCCAATTGGTGGAGCCATGTTCCAGACATAAAACCGCCATGTGTTCTTCAATCCAAAAGGTTCAAAATGAGAGTATGCTGAAAAATGCAATTATTCGATTTGCACACATGGGATTAGCAGACTCGTAACACTAAAACAAAAGGTAAAAAAAAAAAAAAATCATGTGATCGGACGACATCTGCTGTACGGGGTCTACACTATACAGCTTAAGACAAATTTTTAGTTTACAACAGTTTAATGTTTGACAAAGCATATTGAGTTCATGAGTACAGCATCTTACCAGGGCAATTCCACAATCCACCTGCATATGTTTGCAAAGTTTTGTCCAAATCAGGTTGAAAATCAAATTCCTTGGCCTTAATGACATTAACCTTTAACAAATTGAACTCTTAAAGGAAAGTTCTAGGGTTGACCTTCATCCACATGAGTTGGGTGCAAACTGGCCTAAGGACCTGGGAGGAAATGGCCAAGTGCACAGACAGACATGGCCTTGGCCACAGTAATTGACCTTTGGCAAATTTCACTTTTGGGAAAATTGCCTGGCCAATTCCAGAATCCAACTATATATGTGCGTCAAAAACTCATCTTTGACCCAAAGACCATGCCTTTTGCAAAAACATTTTACGGGCAAATCCGGCGTCGACCTTCATCTACATATGATTTTTGGTGGAAATTGGTCAAAGGACCAGGGACGAGGAGGGGAACAAACAGCCAGTATAACATTTACAGACTGATCTTGTTATGTGTCGGACGCAGCTCGGAGAACCGACCAGCGTTTGAAGGACCCAGTATGAAATAAGCAGAGCACGGTACAAAGGCTAACTGAATTTAATACATAACAGTGAAAATATAATAACAAAAAGGTGCGGCCTGGCGTGGTGCGCTCCCAGCAGCGCTAACGGTCCGGAGCCAGAAGCTGTTTCGGACCCAAGGACCCCGCCGACACCCCCCAGGTGGCCGCAACAACCGAGTCTGTGAAAGAAGGAACCATTATGCGAGTCCACACTCTACACACAGAACACTTAAAGGTGTACAAACAGCAAACACTTCCTGGCTTGATTACTGATCAGCTTCCAAACCTGCAGGCATGGAACATCCAGTTCACAAAACTCCACCGCAGTGGAAGCTGATACATGACTAACAAACAGCTCAATACAATAAGGTGTGAGGGACACCACATTTACTGACTGTATAACTGTTAGTCACAAAATCTAACGTACCTCAGGAAGTGTGCTGACGAGCGTGAGACCTCACCCCCTCCTCTTTCACAGACTGTGCATCAAACCTGGACGTTCTCAGCATCCGCTGCTGATGAGATGGCTCCCGAGACGACGATCTCACCCGTCTGGTCACAAGGTCGAGTCTCTGGAAAATACACACTGTGCACTCCAGTCTTAAATGCCAACATGTTCCAATCCATCCAGATGCACCACAGCTGTGAGTCCTGACGAGTCGCAGGTGATCAGGGTGAGGTCCTGACAGCCTCAGCAACACAGCCACTCAGTCCCAAATGCACGCCACCTGGGAGGAAAACCAAAAAACAGAAACAAACCGGCAGCCAGGCCCCCCCAGCCATATAACAGATCTAGTGATGCTCATACAGACAACCAACAGGCCTGTTTTGCTGAAAATCAGAGTCGAATGTTACCTTACAACACATCTATGTAATCTGTGCCTCCAGCTAAAGACTGAGGTGGAGAATGAAGGATATGTATTGTTCTACTGTTTGACATTGCTAAAAAAAAAAAAAAAGATGGTTGTTGGTGTGTGCATGCACAGAGTCACCTTAATGATTGACAAAAGATATGCCCTACCTAAACTGTTGCATTTAGAGAGTTCTTCTGTACATTCAAATTACTAGTGTCCAAAATTGTATGGGTCACACTTTGACTATGTAGGTTAATGCCAGGCTCTCAGATTCTTATTTCTTTCCAACATGCTGGATATGGAGAATATTTTGTCATGTACAGATTTGGACTGCAGAAAGAGAAGCTGACACTGTTAATTCGTGATGGCTTTTTGACAGCTCAAATTTGTTTCTTAATCAAGACGTTAAGTGCAAGAACAAAAATCTGCCACCAATACTGATGTAAACTTGGAGAAAACAGTGTTTTATAGCTTTAATGATAGAGTAATCTTTGTTTTTTCCGATCTTTCAGCATTGCTGCAGGAGGAGCAAGATGCCCAGACATCTGGAAGCAGAACAAACTGTTGTTTTCAGAAACACCAGGGGCCTCATGTACAAAGAATTGCATTGATTTCCTACTAAAACATGACAATGCTAAAACCCAGAAACTGTTCTACGCATAAAAATATACAGATGTATCAAAATGTGCATACGCATGGATCCAAGAACGTTCCATTTGTATATCCCAATCAACAGGGAATTGTGTGCACATGCATAAATACCAAATTCCTCCCTTTCCACTATTTAACTATGCACATTCCTTTGCATAGGCCCTGGAAGCTGGGATCCCCACTCCGTCAGATCAGTCAACATGAACACAGAAAAGAAATTATACCAAGTATGAGCTACAGATGAATGGAAATGAAGTGGAGACACACAAGAATAGTTTATTTGGTACCCTGTCAAGAGTAATAAACATGAAATGGGAAAAAAGTTAGTGGGAAGATGTGCATGTGAGGCCATGAACACTGTGGGCTCAGAGCAGCACACACACACTGAAGTAAAAAAATGAGGTGCATCGCGACTGATAGTATGTGACATTCACAACTTTTTGCACACATTTATTGACAAATACTGAACACTGGGAGACAATTGGGGGCCTGTTAAGAAGCTCTGCAGCTCTAGTTTCACCATCAAGAAACAAACAAAAAATTATAACAAAAAAACATTTTTCAATGCACACATACCGAAATGTGCTTGCACTGGTTTTCATTCAGAACAATTATACAAATAAACTATTTACTCAGCAAACAGCCACCCATCGCACACCATGCCAGCCTCTAGCCTGTTCCCAACCCAATGGATTTCCTCATCGTATACGATATGAGCATTGATGGAATGAAAATGTTTCCTATTCACAAAAACTAATTCATCATGTGATGGCGCCTTTATAGCGATGTGTGTGCAATCAATAGCTCTGATTACATTAGGGAAACTAGCTCTAGCTGCAAATTGTGCTTTAATGTTGGAAAGTGATGTACCTGGATGATTCCCTCCCATACAGCTAGCATGGCTCAGCTCAAGGTTGCCTGGCATACTTCAGACTGATCGGCCAGCTCCCGCTGGAATGCCCCTGTTGCCAGGAACCCCAGTGTGGTCAGCACCTGTGTGAGCATAGACAACCGCTGGCTCCTTGCTGTATTTTGCTCTATGGCTGGCTTCAGTTCTGCCCACAACTCCAGTAACACTGGGCTGGGTAAAGAAAAAATTATGAGCCAATTATCGTCATTTTCAAGTAAATCCTTGCATTTCCTAAACACTTGCTCACGTCGGATTGCACCATTTCCAAGGTCCACTAACAACGGTAACGCAGCCATTGCTAGTGCCATTGTATGCATTGCTTTGCATATGCTTTTATGTCCACCCATATAATTGCAAACACGTGGGTGTGTTAATTGCTCATCAGTGTGACGCTGATGTGCACATCAATCTGATGACTTCTTGTTTTCACATTATTAACAGTGTCCCAGCATCACCTCTGTGTGTCACCAGAGGAACAATAGCTGTTGAAACATGCGTACGCCAGCCATGAACTTTGCGTGGGGCACCGCACATTTCCACAGTCATTTCATTTTTGATACATCTGAACATTTCCATGGACACGGATGTATGCCACGTTTTTGTGCGTACACAACCTTTGTGGCCTTTGAGGCCCCTGGTCTGCTTATCGGTTGATCCAGACTGTCTCGTGAGAAGGTGGTTTCACCTCAAGCAAACTGGAAAAATGTTTTGAGTATCCTTCATGTTTTGTTTGGTGAAAATTGTTACCACAACAACAATTTTTTAATTTCAACAACATCCATGAGATGACCATATGACAACAGATGGGATGCAGAAACTCACAAAGTCATTGTAAATTATGCTCCAGTCTACAGGTACTTGATGCTGCAAAGAAAAAATGATGTGCAGTCCCAATTATATTATAATTTGTGTGTCTGTTTCCCAAGGAACCTTTACAACAAATGTATCAAGACAAAACTAAGCTTTTTGGAAGAAATACTGGCAAAGATTGTTTAAACTAGAAGTGCGATTCCAAATAATTATCTAAAACTGGCATTAACCATGGTGCAATGTTTGTGGGAGAGGTGTCATGGTTAATGTTTTTGCTTTTTCTTGTACTGGCGGCTTTCTTTATTTATTGTGTGTCATTTAGTGTTTCTCTCACAATGTTTGTTGCCGGTGCTTTTGTTTTGACATTTGTTCTGAGTTTATTCCACATAAGTTTACTTTTGGGTTTCAGGCTTCCGTGTTCCCATTTCTGCATGTAATTATTCTGGTGTCTTTGTAAGCATAGTTGGAACACTCACTATTCCCAGATTGTCTAGGTTTTGTCCAGGTTTCTCAGGTTCATATCCATTTTATTGACTGTTTACTGAGCTTCCTGCCGTCTTTAAACTCCAGAGGATTTCATTGCGTGTTATCTTGTCACCTGTGCACCGCCTGATTTTTGGAGAATCCTTTTTGCTCTTTCTTCTAATAGACTTTAACCTTGTTGGAATGATAACTCATGTACTGAACCTCTGCCTTGAATATGATGATGTTTTTGCCTGCTATTACAAACTGCTGCTGCTATGTACCAATCCTGAAACAATAAAAGTAGTTTTACCTTCATTTGTCGTGGATCTCTGCGTAGGGGTTTATGTTGTCAGTTCAGCTGTTCCTGTTTTTGTTCGGGGTCGCCACAGCGTATACAGCCAAAACCGCATAGGTATTTGGCACAAGCTTTACGCCGGATGCCCTTCCTGACGCAACTCAAGTTTCATCTGGAGAAACATACAGCCGCTGGTGTTCCGAAGAGGTCTCCCATCAAAGTACTAACAAGACGCTGCACTGCTTAGCTTCTGAGATCTGACAGGATCAGGCTTACACAGAATGTGTATCTGGTTCAAAATAAAGTCAACTCTTGGCCCAAACCCTACAACTCCACCAACTTTGTCTTAAGTCCATTCATGTCTTTTTGAGATATAAATAATATGAATATAAAAAGGAAATATAATAAAAAATATGAATAAAAAGTCTTAGCTTCAACCAGGTTACACATTTAATGAAACCTTCTTCTTTTATTCGAGGCCTAGTGGTTGCCCCAAATTTTATTGAAATTTGTGTCTTTTAAAGATATTCTGTTTCACAGGTTTCACAGCAAATTATAGTCAATATTTATAGTCAATTTCCAACTAAAACACAGATGGTCTGGTCATTAACAGATGGAAAAATTATTAATATGATAGTAGGACATTTCCTTCCAAAAACAGCTACTAAAAAACCTCTGGACAGAAGAGAAAATGATGCAAATACACATGGACACAGGAAGAGAAATCAGTGAAAAAGAATAGCCTGTCTGTATTTCCCAAAACATTTTTGTTCTAACATTTTCCATGTCCTTGTCTTTACCCTTTTTCAATCTGTTATCCCAGTCTTCCTTTCTATACCTTGCTCCTTTTCCCCTCATTCTTGTGTCACACTGCATCTTCCTATTTTCTGCTTTTTCCCCCCTTGTAGTTTTTAACTTACCCCCGCCCCAGTCACCCTCCTTTCTTGTTCTTCCTCTAGCTTCTGATTCTACCCTCCTTTTTTTCTTCCCCTCTGTTCGTCTTTGTGTACCCTGCTATTCTCCTTTCTGCCCCAGGCTCAGACATATGGCGCTCTTGTCTCTGCCATTGTCATCCATTATCACAGTTGTCAGCGGGAATCACGAATACGTTGCACAACATGTGAGACACTGAAGCTTCTGATGCTGGAGACAGCTCGGCAACAAAAGGTGTTTGGTGTCTTAACCCTCTGAAGTTCATGGACATGGATCCAATCCAAAATGACATCATCATTACTTTCAACCCCCTGCCAAGGGTGGGGTGGAAGAAGAAGAAGTGTAATCATGTCTGTGTGTCTGCCTGTTATTATGCACCAGACATTAAATGGTCGGGATTTATACTGTGATATTACAGTATTTGTCAGTAATCTCAGCTGGTGAACTTCTCAACTGAAATGGAAACTTGCACCCTGTTGGCCTTTCATGGGAAGTTTGAAACCACTTCCATCATGAGTACAAGTGTGCAAGTTGGAATATGAGCAACCTGACTCAGAAGTACCCAAGGGGCGAGTCTCGCAGAGTCCCCATGTTAATCGGAGAATCTCTGGTTCCTGGACAATATTGGTCTCGTATTACAAGTGATAGAGTCTCTTCACCTATAGGGTTGAAGATGGTGGTAAACACAGTGACTCAGAGCAGAGACGGGCACGAACAGCCAAGATGGTACAGGGTTTCTTTGCTACGATCACTTCAGCAGGTGCTTTCACTGATGATTAGGACTTTACACTGAGAAGAGCTCATCGGTAAAGCCACATGTTGAGGTGATATGTTACAAACAAAAACCATCTTGGCCCTTCATGAAACACTGTCGCCCACCCCTGCATAAACACTGGTACTGGATGCTGTTAAGACATTGGCAGGAGAATCAGCATGTTACATCTTCTCAAAGTCGCCGACCCAATGTGATAATACAGCATCCATGAGACATCTCTCGT
The DNA here is from genome assembly GCF_902500255.1 of Thalassophryne amazonica. Classification (NCBI taxonomy): domain Eukaryota; kingdom Metazoa; phylum Chordata; class Actinopteri; order Batrachoidiformes; family Batrachoididae; genus Thalassophryne; species Thalassophryne amazonica. The sequence goes on from NC_047109.1 coordinate 85,425,191, forward strand.
GGCCTAGCCGTCACTCACCCTGACTGAGGTGGGATGAGATGTTGGTTTGGAGAAGCATAATGCTTTGATTTCTCTGTAAGCAGGCTGAATGTCACTAGATCACAGACAGTGAGCAACCTGATCACAGATTCCTCTAACAAACACCTCTTTGTTTACTTCTTTCCAGCCTCTCAATACAGCATGGACTTTCCATCAAGCCATGAACAACAATTCCTCTGAATGATACTCAAAGTGCCCTTACAAGAAACACCTTCTATAGGAATGGGTGTGTTACGGTTCGGATGAGCGTGGAGGACGAACCCAAAAGCAGGGAGCAGAAAATGGACGTTAGAAAATGGATTTATTTTACAATGGAATAATATACAGAGGAAATGATATGCAGGGTGTAGTCTAGCCGAGTGGAGACCGGCCCACACAGTGGTGGAACCAGGGGATCCGCAGTCCAGGCAACTTCGGTTCTGGTGTGGAGGGTTCGGAGCCAATTGGCTGCCACAAGCTGTTGACAAGGCTGGGGAAGATACATAGAAGGGTGAGTGCTGAACCAGTCACTTCCAGAAGTGGTTCTCACAGTCAATCAGTGACAAACTATTACAGCTGGTCCAGATATGCAGGCCATTAGAATGATTCATATCAGTGTCTTCTAGTAGTTCTTATCAGGAAAAGTTCAGAATTCAGTTTGTATGATTATTCCAGGTAGTGTTCAATGAGCAGCAGCTCATATGAGCAAAAGGAGAGCAAACACTTAGCTTGGCTGATGTGAATCATGGGAGCTCTGTAACAGGCTGCAGATGAGTCTTGGTAGCAATCAGGTTGCTTCAGCGAGAAGCTGCAGCTCTTTCAGGCTGGTGTGTGAAAACACCAAGAGACAAAGATATGCAAAGTATAAGCAAAGTAACCAGACTTGCCATGGAAGGTTTGCAGAGTTTCTGGCGAAGGTGGAATGAGGAGCTGGGGTTCATATGCTGATGCTGATTAGATGGGAATCAGGTGTGTCGATCAGCTTGCGGCGCACCACCTGTGCAGGAGAGGGAGAGAGGAGTAGCAGCAGGGGGACAGAACAGGCAGCCCACAACAGGGTGACTCCATAGAATGCCCAGCAATTTTCAGGGTTATGAAAGAACTTCTACATCCTATTCCAGTTCACCAGATATGTCCATGACTGCAAGTCCTCTAGCCAGATTATCATTGATCTTGGACAATGAGCAGATACTAAACTGTAAGACTGTGGCTGAATCCTCTATAAAGCAAAATGTCTAGAAAGCAAAGCGCCCAATACCTTACATACTGGGCACTTCTGTAGGGAAGAAGTGACCATATCAACTTGCTGGAAATGTCAATAATTTGTCCTCTTTAGTGTTTGAAAATACTGCCAAATAATCTATTTTCCAGCACTGAGCTCATCAATGTTTGCTTTTAAATGAAAAATCCACTAACGATGTGTTTTTGCATAATCCGGACTGCTGCTTTAAAGAATAGTTCTCCACATCACTGCATAAAAAACAGGATTTGGGCATTTGATTAGACATCTCTGCCAGATGATCACACAAAAATAAAGTTTACGTTACTGTCACTATCAGACTTGAGTGCTGCAAGAGTTTGATTAGACTGTAGATGGGGGGAAAAAAATATAACAAATGAACAAACGAGCGAGCACACAAACACGGGCACCTGCATGCAGAGACACTTTTTTCTAAGTACTAATTAAGGTTGTGATGACAGAGCTGAGAGTGTGATGTACAGTATTACACAGCAGCACTCGGTATCACATACACAGTGATGTGTGTGTGTGTGTGTGTGTGTGTGTGTGTGTGTGTGTGTGTGTGTGTGTGTGTGTGTGTGTGTGTGTGTGTGTGTGTGTGTGTGTGTGTGTGTGTGTGTGTGTGTGTGTGTTAGAGAGAGAGCACAATAACAGCTCTATAATAATCACTCCATAGGGAATGGAAGAGCAGAAAGCTGTGACAGCTTGTCCGCCAACTAACTGTCATTTTTACACACGCAAACACACATTAGCCAATGAGCGTCACACTGTACAGTGGATGTCTGATCCAGTGTCAAAGTGCTGTTGAGAAGACTTGTTTTTTTTTGTTGTTGTTGTTGGGGGGGTGGGGGGGTGGGCATGGAGAAGCTTTGTTTTATAATATGAAGTAAGTAATGAAGATTTTCAGGATCATTTTGGAGCAGTGGATTCAGAACATTTGTGTAATAATTAAGCTCCAACCTCTGGCGCTAAAAATTGAATCCAACACTGAAGTGGCAAATTTTGCAGTTCCTTGAATGGCCACTTGGGGCTGGCTATAAAAGTGAATCACTGTGAGAACATATTGAAAAATGGGACGACAAGATTGCACACAGAACTCAAATAAAACAGTCAATTTTTGAATGCCCTTAATCGAGGAAAAAAAGGAGAACTTTACAGCAGAAATAAACATGTTTACAGCCTGTAGAAAACACTGTTTAAGTCTCTATCACATCAAGTTATGAACAATTAAGGGTGTAGTCACCAGTGATGCTGGTAACACCTTAGTAACGCATTAGTCTAGTCTGACCGTTTTTTTCTTCAGTACTGAGTAATCTAACATGTTAATCTTTCCAAATCAGTAATCAGATTAACGTTACTTCTCTGAGTCACTATGCGTTACTATTATTTTTGTATTGTGGGTCGGTTGCAGCTTCAAAACAGGTGTCCCGATGAGTTGCAGAGGCAGGTCTGAACTGTCCAATTTCAGCAAGCTGCTGCACAGAAAAACAGCTGTCTCTCAAAGTGTGGTGACGCTCAGAGCTATGGTTTTACAAAGACATTTTTACGCTTTGTTTTTCTTTACAACTCTGCGCCGCTTTGTGCGTGTCCTCATTAAAAGCAACCGATCTGTGACACACAAATACTAACACTTTTTTCCACCTAAATGTACCCAAGTCTCTTTCTGAGGATGACATGACATAAAAAAACACTGATAAAACCTTCTTATTTGTCAATCTGGTCATAAATAAATGTTATCCATTACTAATAATACTAATACTACTTAATAATAATAATAATAATAATTCAATTTAATTTAAATTTATTTAATTTTATATAGCACCAAATCACAACAAAGCAGCCTCAAGGCGCTTCACACAAGTAAGGTCTAACCTTACTAACCCCCAGAGCAAGCACACAGGCAACAGTGTTAAGGAAAAACTCCCTCTGAGGAAAAACCTCAAGCAGATCAGACTCAAAGGGGTGACCCTCTGCATATACGAGGTCTGTTAGAAAAGTATCAGACCTTTTCATTTTTTTCAAAAACCTGAAGGATTTGAATCACGTGTGCTTGCATGAGCAAACCTTGAACCTTCGTGCACATGCGTGAACTTTTTCACGCCTGTCGATTGCATCATTTTCTGGTAAGCAGCCTTTGTGTGAGGTGTGTGTCGTGCGCTTGGCGTTTTTTCATTCCAAGGAAAAAGATGGAACGACTGGAGCAGCGTCGCATCACATTTTGCCAGAAACTGGGCGACAGCCAGGTGGAAACCATTCGGATGATTCAGACGGCTTTCGGTGACGATCCTACGGGCATCACACAAATTAAGGAGCGCTGCAACCGGTTTAAAGACGTCTGCACAACGGTGGAGAGCGCGCCGCGCTTTGGTCGGCCATCAACATGCTAAAATGACCAGATCATTTCCAAAGTGAACGCTGTGGTGATGTGGGACCGTTGTGTGACTATCCGAAAATTGCGGAAGAGGTGGACATCAGCACTTTTTCGGTACATTCCACTGTGAAAGAAGATTTTGCCATGAAAAGAGTGGCGGCGAAATTCTTTTCTGAAGCTTCTGACGGCGGAGCAGAAGCGCCTCCATGTTGAAGTCTCACAGGACATGTTGTGACATGTCCACCTCTTCCACAATTTCTCGGATAGTCACACGACTGAAAAGTCACCGAAAGCCGTCTGAATCATCCGAATGGTTTCCACCTGGCTGTCGCCCAGTTTCTGGCAAAATCTGATGAGGCGCTGCTCGAGTCATTCCGTCTTTTTCCTTGGAATGAAAATCCGCCGAGCGCACGACACACACCTCACACAAAGGCTGCTTACCAGAAAATGATGCAATCGACAGGCGTGGATAAGTTCACGCATGCGCACGAAGGTTCAAGGTTGGCTCATGCAAGCACACGTGATTCAAATCTATCAGGTTTTTGAAAAAATAAAAAGGTCAGATACTTTTCTAACAGACCTCATATTATTAATAATAATAATTTCAAAAACTAAAATGTAATGTTAGCAAAATATTAGAAAGAATTTAATAGTTACATTATAAACAATGTAGGTTAGAAACGGTAAGTTTACGGTTACGGTGCTGTCAACATTTAAATATGAGGCCAGGAAAGGTATCTTTATTTTATTCTTTATTAAATGAGTATTTATGTTAATTGAAGTCAAGAAAGGGTGACTATAAAGTGAGTATAGGCAAAATGGGTTATCATTTTCATGTTGAGGTGGTGGGGAGGGGGTGTTGTCGGTAGCTGCTGAAAGTAACTAAAAAAGTAACTAGTAATCTAACTTACTTTTAAAATTGAGTAATCAAAGTTACTTTTTCAATGAGTAATCAGTAATTGCATTACTTTTTCAAAGTAACTGTGGTAAGATGGTGGTCACTAGGGTGGTCCTTATTTTGCAAAGTTTTGAAATATAATACTCTGACCCCCACAATAGGTTCCAATTGATGAGAAAATGTGTAAAATTTTGTTTGTTTGTATAAATTAATTTTTAGAGGTAGCTCCAAAGCACTGAAATTTTTCTGTTTTCATGCTATATAACACTATACAAACTAAAGCTTGAAAAATCACCTGTGGAGGGCATGTTGAATTACTAAAGGCCCAGTCCCACTGGGGAGAGGATTAATTGCCCATGAATTGAATATACAAATTTCAGGTGTTCGTTGTCATTCACAACAAAAGTGGCCAGAAATGACAAATTTCTCTGTATGAATTACAGATGTATGAATAATGCGCTTTTATGTAGTGCACCAGTGTTGGCTGCGCTGGATTTTGAGCATTCGTTTAAGATGGAGATAGATGCCAGTGCTCATGGGGCGGGGGTGGCTTTGCTTCAAGAAGATGATCAGGGCATTGACCACTCAGTGTGTTACTTCTTAAAAAGGTTTGGTAAACATCAACTTAATTACAGCATTATTGAGAAGGAAGCCCTTGCGCTTCTCCTGGCTCTTCAGTATTTTGAAGTTTATGTTGGTTCTAGCTCTGTTCCTGTCCAGGTGTTTACTGACCATAATCCACTTGTGTTTCTGTCTTGCATGTGTAACAGCAATCAGCGGCTCATGCGCTGGTCATTGTTATTGCAACCATTTAACATCCAGGTTCACATCAAGGGAAATCAGAATGTTGTGGCTGATGCATTGTCTCGTACCAGCGAGTGAGTATCAAACATTTCTTTTAGGGGCAGAAATGTTTGATCTTAGGTGGGGGGGGTGTTATGACCCTGAGGTCATATGTAGTTTTGTTTGTGGCATATGAGTGTATTTACCCTCCTCACCTAGGTGAGGTGCTGCTTATTCTTTGTGAGTCTCTCTTGTTGTAGGTGAGCTTGTACAGATGGCATTGGCTGACTGGTCCAGCAACGAAGGCTCCTGGCTTTATAAGGAAGGCTGAAACCAACCTCCAGTGGTCCACCCTTTTCCTGCTCCCAACTGATGTGTGTCTGAGGACACTTGTTTTTCTTTTGTTAATGTTTTTTTTTTATATATATATATATCCATCCATCCATTTACTTCCGCTTTATCCGGAGTCGGGTCGTGGGGACAGCAGCTCAAGCAAAGCCGCCCAGACCTCCCGATCCACACACACCTCCTCCAGCTCCTCCGGGGGAACCCCAAGGCGTTCCCAAGCCAGCCGAGAGATGTAGTCCCTCCAGCGTGTCCTGGGTCTTCCCCGGGCCTCCTCCCAGTGGGACGTGCCCGGAACACCTCTCCAGCGAGGCGTCCAGGGGGCATCCGGAAAAGATGTCCGAGCCACCTCAACTGACTCCTTTTGACGTGGAGGAGCAGCGGCTCGACTCCGAGCTCCTCCCGAGTGACCGAGCTCCTCACTCTATCTCTAAGGGAGTGCCCAGCCACCCTGCGGAGGAAACTCATCTCGGCCGCTTGTACTCGCGATCTCGTTCTTTTGGTCATGAGCCAAATCTCATGACCATAGGTGAGGATCGGAATGTAGATCGATCGGTAAATCGAGAGCTTTGCCCCCTACTCAGCTCTCTCTTCACCACGACGGTCCGATACAGTGACCACATCACTGCAGATGCTGCACCGATCCGTCTATCGATCTCACGCTCCATCTGTCCCTCACTCGTGAACAAGACCCCAAGATACTTAAACTCCTCCACTTGAGGCAAGGACACTCCACCGACCTGAAGAAGGCAAAGCACCTTTTTCCGGTCGAGAACCATGGCCTCAGATTTGGAGGTGCTGATTTTCATCCCGGACGCTTCACACTCGGCTGCAAACCGCCCCAGTGCACGCTGAAGGTCCTGATTTGATGAAGCCAACAGAACCACATCGTCCGCAAACAGCAGAGACGAGATTCTGTGGTTCCCAAACCAGACCCCCTCTACACCCTGCGCCTAGAAATTCTGTCCATAAAAATAATGAACAGAACCGGTGACAAAGGGTAGCCCTATATATTCATCTTGTAATTATTTGTCTTGAAAAACAGTCCAATGTCTCTTGTTAGTAGGGGTGAGAAGCCATGTTGTTTTGATAGTTTTCTCCTGTTTTTGTTTAGGAGCTTAGGTAAGACCACTGTTGTTTGGTTGTTTTATTTGAGCACTAGGTAAGAACAGGGTTTTGGGTAGATTGTTTTGTTTGTTATTTTGGCCTCTTTCTCACCCTGAAGTTTTATTTAACAATAATAAACTTGTTTTTTTTTGGACTGCAGACCTGGAAGTCTGGTCATCCTTGGCAGTGGGGAGCGGGGGAGTCATTTTTATGTTATGCCTTGGTTCACCCCTAGGCCCAGTCATAACAAGCGAATATATGATGAACAATCACAGATGTATAACGCATGTATTGAGGAAACGGATCGGACGCATTGCGATTATCACGGAAGTATTACGGATGTATTGAGAATGCATTGCGCACGTGTTGCGGAAACAGCAGTTGTATTGCACATGCGCAGCATCTGCATTGCAGTCATAAGAGAAGCGCACTTGGGCCTTCGGCATCACGATTCACACCAACACCACAGCCTCTGGAGCAATTTCTGGACTTGGACAAGTTGATTGATATGTTGTTGGATGGCAGCATCTATCACACTACATCTTTGGGGATCCATAACTACATCTGTACGTCTCCACAGCTGGACTGGCACTGACTGGCAAGTATGTCGATTTCTGCCACATTTATATAGTACTTTGGGTTTACGTGAAGTCTTTGTTATGCAGTCGCAAATTGTCCGCAAATCAGATGCAAAGCAGACGTAATACAAACGCTTTATCCGTGACCACTCTGTATGCATTCACTACAATTCATTTTAGTTTGTGATGTGGATGTGATAGGCACGCTATATATCCATTTTACACACTGTCCCAGTCCGCTGCCAAGCTGCAATACCCGTCAGTTGCGGATATCAGCAGATAACGGCGGATATACAGCACATAGATTGAGTATTGAGTATGTATTGTGTATGTATTGCATATGTAAGGCGGATGTCATCCACAACCAAAATTTTGTGCTGCTCAAAAATCCTGGCAACAGAAAAACGTGCCTCTGCGGATAATTGCGGACGTGTGCGGATGTCAGCCGACTCATACAAGCATGTTTCACAGATATTGCGGATTTTTAGCAAATATAAACCGAGTTTGTGTGCAATTCATGCGCAAATCTTCCTAAACGCCAGTGGGACCGGGCCTTAAGTGAGAGCCAGGAGGATTCATCAGGACATTTGATATGTTGTTTAAGATGGGCTGGAACACGATTAAGCTTTAGCTTGTATCGTGTTATAAAGCAGAAAATAGCAAAATTTCAATGCTTTTGAGCTACCTCTAAAAATGCATTTATACAAACAAACTTTTACACAGCATGTTTTTTTTCATCTATTGGGCACCGCAGTCTTGTTTGAGGGCAGGCGCTGAAGGGGTAAAATATGATGTGTATGACTGAATTTCTCTGCTTCCGGGGGAAAAACCACAACATTTTCAGTGGGTTTTTGAACAAATTTCAAACAAAGTGAAAATGCAAAGCAAAAGTGACGATGGGAAAGTGGACATGTGTTGTGGTCTGTGTGGACATGTGTTGCAATCATTGAGGGTTTATCAAGTATACCTACAGTATATAGTAATGATTTGTGTCAGCATGAATTGGATCCTGCACTGATGTTGATTACAAACCGCTTTTCTAAAGGAGGTAGATGGTGGACTCAAAGGTAGAAAGACTGACAGGTCAGATGTACAGGCAACAGACAGGTAGAGAAAAACTGAAAGAGAGACAGCCTGAGCAAGTTTGCGTCACTCCTTCATCACCTGCAGCTATGAATTCTGTTTGAAGTTTTCCTTTCCTCCGATGATTTTAAGACTGTCAGAAGATTCTCACTCATTTCCGAGTTGTCAAGACGTCTTTAATCTTCCTTATCTTGCTTGCCTCTACTGGTGGTTGGCTCTCACTGCTGTATTGTATCACTTCCTGTTCCGGAGCACAGCGGTGTTTTTCTGTATCTGTTAGCTGTTTAAACTGCGCAGTTAGATTGATATAGTTACCTAGATAACGATTTGTTTCACAGTGTAATCTTCACGTGCCTTAACTAAAGCACTGCTGAATCACCTCTAAATTATTTACACATTATTCACTTTGTGTGTTTTTAGGATTCCGCTAGCTTAGCGCAGCTACTAGCTCTTAGCCGGTTTAGCATGGCGGCTTCTCCTGTCTCTCCTGCACTTTTCTGCTCTGGGTGTGAAATGTTTAGTTATTCCTCGGCCTCCTTTAGCAGTAATGGTACTTGTAATAAGTGTAGCTTATTCGTAGCTTTGGAGGCCAGGCTGGGTGAATTGGAGACTCGGCTCCGCACCGTGGAAAATTCTACAGCTAGCCAGGCCCCTGTAGTCGGTGCGGACCAAGGTAGCTTAGCCGCCGTTAGTTTCCCTCTGGCAGATCCCGAGCAGCCGGGAAAGCAGGCTGACTGGTTGACTGTGAGGAGGAAGCATAGTTCTAAACAGAAGCCCCATGTACACCGCCAACCCGTTCACATTTCTAACCGTTTTTCCCCACTCGACGACACACCTGCCGAGGATCAAACTCTGGTTATTGGAGACTCTGTTTTGAGAAATGTGAAGTTAGCGACACCAGCAACCATAGTCAATTGTCTTCCGGGGGCCAGAGCAGGTGACATTGAAGGAAATTTGAAACTGCTGGCTAAGGCTAAGCGTAAATTTGGTAAGATTGTAATTCACGTCGGCAGTAATGACACCCAGTTACGCCAATCGGAGGTCACTAAAATTAACATTGAATCGGTGTGTAACTTTGCAAAAACAATGTCAGACTCTGTAGTTTTCTCTGGGCCCCTCCCCAATCGGACCGGGACTGACATGTTTAGCCGCATGTTCTCCTTGAAGTGCTGGCTGTCTGAGTGGTGTCCAAAAAATGAGGTGGGCTTCATAGATAATTGGCAAAGCTTCTGGGGAAAACCTGGTCTTGTTAGGAGAGACGACATCCATCCCACTTTGGATGGAGCAGCTCTCATTTCTAGAAATCTGGCCAATTTTCTTAAATCCTCCAAACCGTGACTATCCAGGTTTGGGACCAGGAAGCAGAGTTGTAGTCTTACACACCTCTCTGCAGCTTCTCTACCCCTGCCATCCCCCCAATACCCCATCCCCGTAGAGACGGTGCCTGCTCCCAGACCACCAATAACCAGTAAAAATCTATTTAAGCATACAAATTCAAAAAGAAAAATAATATAGCACCTTCAACTGCACCACAGACTAAAACAGTTAAATGTGGTCTATTAAACATTAGGTCTCTCTCTTCTAAGTCCCTGTTAGTAAATGATATAATAATTGATCAACATATTGATTTATTCTGCCTTACAGAAACCTGGTTACAGCAGGATGAATATGTTAGTTTGTTTAGTGCGATATGTTAGACGAGTCAACACCCCCGAGTCACACTAACTGTCAGAATGCTCGTAGCACGGGCCGAGGGGGAGGATTAGCAGCAATCTTCCACTCCAGCTTATTAATTAATCAAAAACCCAGACAGAGCTTTAATTCATTTGAAAGCTTGACTCTTAGTCTTGTCCATCCAAATTGGAAGTCCCCAACACCAGTTTTATTTGTTGTTATGTATCGTCCACCTGGTCGTTACTGTGAGTTTCACTGTGAATTTTCAGACCTTTTGTCTGACTTAGTGCTTAACTCAGATAATTATAGTGGGCGATTTTAACATCCACATAGATGCTGAGAATGACAGCCTTAACACTGCATTTAATCTATTATTAGACTCAATTGGCTTCACTCAAAATGTAAATGAGTCCACCCACCACTTTAACCATACTTTAGATCTTGTTCTGACTTATGGTATGGAAATTGAAGACTTAACAGTATTCCCTGAAAATCCACTTCTGTCTGATCATTTCTTAATAACATTTACATTTACTTTAATGGACTACCCAGCAGTGGGGAATACGTTTCATTACAGTAGAAGTCTTTCGGAAAGCGCTGTAACTAGGTTTAAGGATATGATTCCTTCTTTGTTATGTTCTCCAATGCCATATACCAACACAGTACAGAGTAGCTACCTAAACTCTGTAAGTGAGATAGATTATCTCGTCAATGGTTTTACATCCTCATTGAGCACAACTTTGGATGCTGTAGCTCCTCTGAAAAAGAGAGCCTTAAATCAGAAGTGCCTGACTCCGTGGTATAACTCACAAACTCACAGCTTAAAGCAGATAACCCGTAAGTTGGAGAGGAAATGGTGTTTCACTAATTTAGAAGATCTTCACTTAGCCTGGAAAAAGAGTCTGTTGCTCTATAAAAAAGCCCTCCGTAAAGCTAGGACATCTTACTACTCATCACTAATTGAAGAAAATAAGAACAACCCCAGGTTTCTTTTCAGCACTGTAGCCAGGCTGACAAAGAGTCAGAGCTCTATTGAGCCGAGTATTCCTTTAACTTTAACTAGTAATGACTTCATGACTTTCTTTGCTAATAAAATTTTAACTATTAGAGAAAAAATTACTCATAACCATCCCAAAGACATATCGTTATCTTTGGCTGCTTTCAGTAATGCTGGTATTTGGTTAGACTCTTTCACTCCGATTGTTCTGTCTGAGTTATTTTCATTAGTTACTTCCTCCAAACCATCAACATGTCTATTAGACCCCATTCCTACCAGGCTGCTCAAGGAAGCCCTACCATTAATTAATGCTTGGATCTTAAATATGATCAATATATCTTTATTAGTTGGCTATGTACCACAGGCTTTTAAGGTGGCAGTAATTAAACCATTACTTAAAAAGCTATCACTTGACCCAGCTATCTTAGTTAATTATAGGCCAATCTCCAACCTTTGTTTTCTCTCAAAAATTCTTGAAAGGGTAGTTGTAAAACAGCTAACTGATCATCTGCAGAGGAATGGTCTATTTGAAGAGTTTCAGTCAGGTTTTAGAATTCATCATAGTACAGAAACAGCATTAGTGAAGGTTACAAATGATCTTCTTATGGCCTCAGACAGTGGACTCATCTCTGTGCTTGTCCTGTTAGACCTCAGTGCTGCTTTTGATACTGTCAACCATAAAATTTTATTACAGAGATTAGAGCATGCTATAGGTATTAAAGGCACTGCGCTGCGGTGGTTTTAATCATATGTATCTAATAGATTACAATTTGTTCATGTAAATGGGGAGTCTTCTTCACAGACTAAGGTTAATTATGGAGTGCCACAAGGTTCTGTGCTAGGACCAATTTTATTCACTTTATACATGCTTCCCTTAGGCAGTATTATTAGAAAGCATTGCTTAAATTTTTATTGTTACGCAGATGATACCCAGCTTTATCTATCCATGAAGCCAGAGGACACACACCAATTAGTTAAACTGCAGGAATGTCTTACAGACATAAAGACATGGATGACCTCTAATTTCCTGCTTTTAAATTCAGATAAAACTGAAGTTATTGTACTTGGCCCCACAAAACTTAGAAACCTGTCTAACCAGATCCTTACTCTGGATGGCATTACCCTGACCTCTAGTAATACTGTGAGAAATCTTGGAGTCATTTTTGATCAGGATATGTCCTTCAATGTGCATATTAAGCAAATATGTAGGACTGCTTTTTTACATTTGCGCAATATCTCTAAAATTAGAAAGGTCTTGTCTCAGAGTGACGCTGAAAAACTAATTCATGCATTTATTTCTTCTAGGCTGTACAATTGTAATTCATTATTATCAGGTTGTCCTAAAAGTTCCCTGAAAAGTCTTCAGTTAATTCAAAATGCTGCAGCTAGAGTACTGACGAGGACTAGAAGGAGAGAGCATGTTTCATCCATATTGGCCTCTCTTCATTGGCTTCCTATTAATTCTAGAATAGAATTTAAAGTTCTTCTTCTTACCTATAAGGTTTTGAATAATCAGGTCCCATCTTAGGGACCTCATAGTACCATATCACCCCAATAGAGTGCTTCGCTCTCAGACTGCAGGCTTACTTGTAGTTCCTAGGGTTTGTAAGAGTAGAATGGGAGGCACAGCCTTCAGCTTTCAGGCTCCTCTCCTGTGGAACCAGCTCCCAATTCGGATCAGGGAGACAGACACCCTCTCTACTTTTGAGATTAGGCTTAAAACTTTCCTTTTTGCTAAAGCTTATAGTTAGGGCTGGATCAGGTGACCTTGAACCATCCCTTAGTTATGCTGCTATAGACTTAGACTGCTGGGGGGTTCCCATGATGCACTGAGTGTTTCTTTCTCTTTTTGCTCTGTATGCACCACTCTGCATTTAATCATTAGTGATTGATCTCTGCTCTCTTCCACAGCATGTCTTTTTCCTGATTCTCTCCCCTCAGCCCCAACCAGTCCCAGCAGAAGACTGCCCCCCCCTGAGCCTGGTTCTGCTGGAGGTTTCTTCCTGTTAAAAGGGAGTTTTTCCTTCTCACTGTCGCAGAGTGCTTGCTCACAGGGGGTCGTTTTGACTGTTGGGGTTTTTCTGTAATTATTGTATGGCTTTGCCTTACAATATAAAGCGCCTTGGGGCAACTGTTTGTTGTGATTTGGCGCTATATAAATTGATTGACTATTGATTGACTATTGACTTTTGCCTTACAATATAAAGCGCCTTGGGGCAACAGTTTGTTGTGATTTGGCGCTATATAAATAAAATTGATTTGATTTGATTTGATTCTACTCACAACACCCCATAATGACAACATGAAAAAGTTTTTTTTTAATTTTTGCACATTTATTAAAAATAAAAAAACTAAGAACTCACATGTATTTAAGTAGTCACACCATTTGCTCAGTACTTTATTGATGCACCTTTGGCAGCAATTACAGCCTCACGTCTTCTTGAATATGATGCCACAAGCTTGTTGCACCTATCTTTGGGCAGTTTTGTCCATTCCTCTTTGCAGCACCTCTCAAACTCCATCAGGTTGGATGGGGAGCGTCGGTGCACAGCTATTTTCAGATCTCTCCAGAGATGTTCAATTGGATTCAGGTTTGGGCTCTGGTTGGGTCACTCAAGGACATTCACAGAGTTGTCCTGAAGCTACTCCTTTGATATCTTGACTGTGTGCTCAGGGTCATCATCCTGCTGAAAGATAAACCGTCACCCCAATCTGATGTCAAGAGTGTTCTGTAGCAGGTTTTCATCCAGGATGTCTCTGTACATTACTGCATTCATCTTTCCCTCAATCAATCAATCAATCAATCAATCAATCAATCAATCAATCAATCAATCAATCAATCAATTTTTTTATATAGCGCCAAATCACAACAAACAGTTGCCCCAAGGCGCTTTATATTGTAAGGCAAGGCCATACAATAATTATGTAAAACCCCAACGGTCAAAACGACCCCCTGTGAGCAAGCACTTGGCTACAGTGGGAAGGAAAAACTCCCTTTTAACAGGAAGAAACCTCCAGCAGAACCAGGCTCAGGGAGGGGCAGTCTTCTGCTGGGACTGGTTGGGGCTGAGGGAGAGAACCAGGAAAAAGACATGCTGTGGAGGGGAGCAGAGATCGATCACTAATGATTAAATGCAGAGTGGTGCATACAGAGCAAAAAGAGAAAGAAACAGTGCATCATGGGAACCCCCCAGCAGTCTACGTCTATAGCAGCATAACTAAGGGATGGTTCAGGGTCACCTGATCCAGCCCTAACTATAAGCTTTAGCAAAAAGGAAAGTTTTAAGCCTAATCTTAAAAGTAGAGAGGGTGTCTGTCTCCCTGATCTGAATTGGGAGCTGGTTCCACAGGAGAGGAGCCTGAAAGCTGAAGGCTCTGCCACCCATTCTACTCTTACAAACCCTAGGAACTACAAGTAAGCCTGCAGTCTGAGAGCGATCCTGACTAGTCTTCCAGTTCCTGCTGCTGAAAAACAGCATGATGCTGCCACCACCATGCTTCACTGTAGGGATGGTGCCTTTTCTCCTCCAAACATGACACCTGGCATTCATACCAAAGAGTTCAATCTTTGTCTCATCAGACCAGAGAGTTTTGTTTCTCATAGTCCAGGTGGGCTGCCATGTGCCTTTTACTAAGGAGTGGCTTTTTGTGTACAGGCCTGATTGGTGGCTTGCTGCAGAGATGGTTGTCCTTTTGGAAGGTTCTCCTCTCTCCACAGAGGAATGCTCTGACAGAGTGACCACTGGGTTCTTGGTCACCTCCCTGGCTAAGGCCCTTCTCCCCTGATCACTCAGTTTAGACAGGTGGACAGCTCAAGAAAGAGTCCTGGTAGATCTGAGCTTCCATTTAGGGATGGTGTGCTGTACTCACTGGGAAAACAATGAATTTCATCCATTTTGGAATAAGGCTGTAACATAACAAAATGTGGAAAAAGTGAAGTGCTGTGAGCTCTTTCCAGATGCACTGTATCTGCCACTATCAACAACTACACCTGCAACACTGGTTTTTCCTCAAAATCAATAATGTGCCACCCAGCACAATACATAATGAAATCTGCAGAAAAACAGAGGAGACAGAATTTAAACGGAGCAAATAGTGCTGGGTAGAACTCAATGAAGTGAAAGCAAACTGAGCAGGAAACTGCACCAGAAGCGAGGAGGGAAAGATGTCATTGAACATCGTAATCTGCAGTGACTTTGTTAGAAAGATCTGGAATCCTTGACCGATAAAGTTAATCTCATCACAATATGAGTCGATTTTCCAGCTCACAGTTTGCTGACAGAGGAAATCTCCATACTGAAAAGAAACCAAGCGTTCACACTTCAAATTACGGGTGACCCCGATGTACCGCACATGTTCACACCGGGCACACAGACAAGAGCATGTTGAACACACAGTTACACACACAGGGAATGAACAGATGTACAAAAGTGCACATGCTGGTTCACACATGCACAGATGGGAACACGGACATACGTGCTTACCAATCTGACAACACTGGCTTATGCTTACTGCTGTTTCATTTCTTTTTATTAGCAGAGTTGAACATATTGTAGAAATCATAATCATATTTTATAGAGAGATCAGTGTATGACAAATGAACACACAGAGGACAAGGTGCGATCAACAGACAGGGTGAAAAGTAGAAGCTTGGCCTGATAACCAAGTATCATTATTACCTCACTGAGAAGTGCTACAGATTTCTCAGGATGATCCTGCACGTCATCCCTCAACATAGCCACAGACCACTTCTTCGGCCTTCCTCTTCCTGGTGACTCCATCCTCAGCATCCTTCTCCTGATATACCCTGCATCCCTGCTCTGAAAATGCCCACACAATCTCAGTCTCTTCTGTCTTTGTCTCAAAATCATTCACTACCATTGCAAACTAAAGGGCTCAGAGCCTATCCTTAATTAAATCCACCGATCCCTCTGGTGCAGGGACTTCTACCCTAGGAGGAGTGGCAGTGCCTGGGTGTGCTGCTGGCTGATGCCTCTATGGGTGTTCTGAAATGGTGCATTGACATCTATCTGTGGAGTTTTGGGTCCTGTCTGGTGTTTGAACTGGGGCCTGCATCCTGTAGCTCATGCCTGTGGACAGGTAGGGTCCAACCTCTTGTTGGGTAGCCTCCTGGTAGGACCTGGTACTGGTCCTATTGCTGTTCATGTTCTCTTCCTTAGAGTAATGTTCCTCTGTTCTGTCCTGTGGTGCTTGTTATGGTTCCAATCCACTTGCATGCATCACTACTCCTTATTCACTGTCCATATCCCTCTCTTTCATCTACTCTCGAAGGTACTCCGTCCATTATTTCAACACACATCTTTTGATAGTCAGCACATTTTCATCTATACACTTTATCACTCTAACCTGCTGCACATCTTTTCCAGATTTTTTTTTCCTCCCTCCTTGGTGTTTATGTGTATATACAGCTTGTTGTCTTTTCTTTAGTTTTTTTATGCAAAAGATAAATTATATAATATGCATTTTTGAAATGTCACATTTATTATATAAGATGCAAAACAAAACAACAACAACAACAACAAAAAGACGAGGAAAAAAACAGGTACAATGATTCTTTCTCACGGTGGGTCCTGGCCAGGGGTGTGGGTATGGGTTTGTCCCGTCGACATCTGTCTCCCCTTATTTGATCCTCTTTATTACCCATTTATCATCAGTTTATATTATGTTTTCCTCTGGTTCTGTTTATCATGTATCTTCAGTGTTTAATGATCTTGTTGTGTTCCTTTTGTTTTTGGTATTGTTATCTGTTATGATTTATGTTTTTTTTCTTGGCATTCATTGCATTATCTGTTTTACTGTAGGCTCTGGTTTTGTTTCTGTTCATCATTTATTTTCTAGTCAGCCCATAGTTTGTTTTGCTTATTTTCTGGGTTGGTTATTTCATTTATACTTTAGCCATGTTCAGTTCTGTTCTAGTTTTGGTTGTAGTCTTTTATTGTTCTTGTTCTCATTTTAGGTCTGTCACTCTGTTAACTAGTTAGGCCCTTTATTTTGTACACGTTTCCTTTTGTTGGTCTTTGGGCACATTATATTTTCACCATTGTTTTTTTTTTCTGTCACTGACTCCTCTTGCTTTTCATCTGCTTCATTTTTCACTTACTCACTCTCTTGCCTCTCTTCCTGCTTCTTTGCTTCACCAGACCGCACCTCCTTCCAGAACCTTCACTAACATCTGTGTCTTGTTCCACTGATTACCTCACCTGTTATTTAAGGCCTTCACTTTCCTCACTGCGGTGCCAGTTCGTTGATGTTTGTATTCTCGTTCCAGCCTTTCTTTTGTCTCGTTTTGCCTCACTGTGTTTTTGACCTCGCTCTGTTTACTCTGATTTTGCCTTTTGCCTCAGCCCATGAAGTCGTGTCTCTCTGTGCCTTTTGATCCCAGCCTGTTTTTGACTACGCATTTTTGCCTAGTACTTATCTGTACCTTTGCCACGCTGCCTGCCTTTCTGTGTACTGGATGCTGGACTGTTTATAAGATAAAGCCTCTTTTACCTCTTACACATTATCTGAGAGTTTGTACTTTGTGTCCACCCACTTCTGTGCCAGGTGACCACATATTCTGACACTCTTCACTGTCTTCAATGGACCTGTGCATTAGTAGCAGAACTGGAAAGACCTCAGTCTTGACTTTCAGATTGTTTAGCTGGTATAACTAAAGCATGCGCATTAGGTTGTCCATTCATACACACGGTTTATGTACATTTATGTGTTAAGCACTCTGTGGCCAAAGGCCAGTTCTTCAAAAACAGTTGTCAGGTTGATTGTCACACCATATGCTTGGGAGCAGATTTGTTCAATTTAACCAGCATTAATTAACTGAATGTGTGCCCAGTCATGCGGGTACCATTATTGTGGAAGGGACTGTTTTTCATCATTGCATTAACAACAAAATTTCAAGTACAAAAAAATATTCTGACTGTCATGATCCTATTGTACCCTGACCCATTACTGTGAGAGGTGCTGTTTCAATCTGGAAGGGAAATTTCATTAAATATTTTAATTGTATTATTATTTACTGTATTCATCAGTTTTAAGATTTTTATATTTTCCATTTATTTTCTATACCTGCTTATTCCAGTTAAGGGTCAAGAGGGGAGGTGGTGGAGCCTGTCCCAGCAGTCACTGGGTGAAAACACATTAACACTTTTTTTTTTAGCGTGTGTCTTTGGAGGGGGGGAAAAGAAGTCTGAGCACCCAGACAGAACTCAAACACGGGGAGAACATTCAGACTCCACATAAAAAGGACCAGGACCTTCTCACTCTGAGGCAACAGCCATTAAGCCACTGTGCTGCCCGATTTTTATATTTAACCTATTCCAAGGTCACATTTTTCAAATTATTTTCAATTTATTTTCATTTATATACTGCCAAATCACAATAAGGTTGCCTCAAGGCGCTTCACACATGTAAGGTCTAACCTTACCAACCCCCAGAGCAACAGTGGTAAGGAAAAACTCCCTCTGAGGAAGAAACCTCAAGCAGACCAGACTCAAAGGGGTGACCCTCTGCTTGGACCACCCCTTGGGTCACATGCTTTGAATATTAAGGGATAAATGATAAATCCATATAAATGATGACATCAGAAGGCTATGATGGTGATGAACTAAAGTGACACATTTCTTACTTTCATTGCTATCTGCTTTTGGAATTTGAATATCCAACTACACTTCTTATATCTTTACTAGTTTTATATCTTATTTTGATTTTGCTCATTAACATTCACGCTGAACCATGTAACTTTAGTAGTAGATTACTGATGTATTTAGTTTGTTAGCCACTTTTTGTCACCCCCCTTTCACTGTGTTTGTAGCTTTTGAGGTATTACCTTTCCTGGCCATCTCTCTAAATTCCTCACAGCTCTTTAACAAGAGCTGCGGCCCCATTGGAATGAACGTTAATACTCTTCCTCCAATAAATTCCTGCAGGCATCTCAGATGATTGGATCCAACTTGTCAAATCAAATATTCACTTGGGTATGAAGAACTGAATATAATGGATGGGCATGACAAAGACTAGCATATCCTGGATCACCAGATTATCTTGGATAACTGATGTGTGGAGAATAGGTCCAATTTTTGGTGTTGTGTTTCTTTTGGATGTGCAGCCACTCAGAATCTCTTCAAGTGCCAACATGCAGGCACATTGCATTTCACACACTCTGAAGTTATTTGTGATTAAAAAACAACAACAACAGTAACTGTCTGGTATCGAAGGGCATTCTCTCCATTTTATCACACCTTCAGAAATTCTTCTTTTAAGGTACTTACTTATAATGCTTATATGTTGCATATCAAAATGTTCAGAACAATTTTAGCTTTCTCGAGGTGTGACATATTTGTCTAGAACACTGAAGTGGAGATGATGGTCTAATGGTTAAGCACTGGGCTTGAGGATCCTCGGTTCCAACCCCAGCCTGACTGGAAAATCACTAAGGGGTCTTGGGTAAAGTCCTTAATCCCCAAGTTGCTCCCGATGTAGTGAGCACCTTGCGTGGCAGCACCCTGACATTGGTGAGTGAGTGTGTTTGTGTGAATGGGTGAATGTGAGGCATAATTGTAAAGCGCTTTGAGCATCTGATGCGGATGGAAAAAGCGCAATATAAATACAGTCCATTTAACACTGTGTAAAGATATAATTTGGCTCTAAACCTGAAAATATGAAATGTGCGCTTAGCAATTCTCAAAATCTTTAGTGAATATACATTATATTAGAAATAAGTTGACCAAAGCAGAAAGTGTTATATATGAAAAAGATTTTAAACCAATGTATAAATAAATTTCAAAATATAAAATATGTGAAGTGCAGCACAGCAGTGCCACCCACTGAGAACTACATATAGCAGTGACCCAGTACATTCAAAAGAGCATATTTGTAAAATAAAATCACTGAAAAATAAAAAATCACTGAAAAATAAAATCAAAATATAAAATATGTGAAGTGCAGCACAGCAGTGCCACCCACTGAAAAATAAAATCACTGAAAAATAAAATCAAAATCTAAAATATGTGAAGTGCAGCACAGCAGTGCCACCCACTGAGAACTATACTCAACAAAAATATAAACGCAACACTTTTGGTTTTGCTCTCATTTTGTATGAGATTAACTCAATGATCTAAAACTTTTTCCACATACACAATATCACCATTTCCCTCAAATACTGTTCACAAACCAGTCTAAATCTGTGATATTGACCACTTCTCCTTTGCTGAGATAATCCATCCCACCTCACAGGTGTGCCATATCAAGATGCTGATTAGACACCATGATTAGTGCACAGGTGTGCCTTAGACTGCCCACAATAAAAGGCCACT
This sequence comes from Thalassophryne amazonica, assembly GCF_902500255.1. Taxonomy (NCBI): domain Eukaryota; kingdom Metazoa; phylum Chordata; class Actinopteri; order Batrachoidiformes; family Batrachoididae; genus Thalassophryne; species Thalassophryne amazonica. The sequence goes on from NC_047109.1 coordinate 85,445,617, forward strand.
CTGAAAGGTGCAGTTTTGTTTTATTGGGGGGGATACCAGTCAGTATCTGGTGTGACCACCATTTGCCTCATGCAGTGCAACACATCTCCTTCGCATCATCCGTGAAGAGAACACCTCTCCAACGTGCCAAACGGCAGCAAATGTGAGCATTTGCCCACTCAAATCGGTTACAACGACGAACTGGAGTCAGGTCGAGACCCCGATGAGGACGACGAGCATGCAGATGAGCTTCCCTGAGACAGTTTCTGACAGTTTGTGCAGAAATTCTTTGGTTATGCAAACCGATTGTTCCAGTAGCTGTCCGAGTGGATGGTCTCAGATGATCTTGGAGGTGAACATGCTGGATGTGGAGGTCCTGGGCTGGTGTAGTTACACGTGGTCTGCGGTTGTGAGGCTGGTTGGATGTACTGCCAAATTCTCTGAAACGCCTTTGGAGACGGCTTATGGTAGAGAAATGAACATTCAATACACGAGCAACAGTTCTGGTTGACATTCCTGCTGTCAGCATGCCAATTGCACGCTCCCTCAAATCTTGCGACATCTGTGGCATTGTGCTGTGTGATAAAACTGCACCTTTCAGAGTGGCCTTTTATTGTGGGCAGTCTAAGGCACACCTGTGCACTAATCATGGTGTCTAATCAGCATCTTGATATGGCACACCTGTGAGGTGGGATGGATTATCTCAACAAAGGAGAAGTGCTCACTATCACAGATTCAGACTGGTTTGTGAACAATATTTGAGAGAAATGGTAATATTGTATATGTGGAAAAAGTTTTAGATCTTTGAGTTCATCTCATACAAAATGGGAGCAAAACCAAAAGTGTTGCGTTTATATTTTTGTTGAGTGACCCGGTACATTCAAAAGAGCATATTTGTCAAATAAAATCACTGACCAATTCCAAATAGATGTCTTGTGTCTTAAATAAATCCAGAAATGTTTGAATAAAATCCTTCAGTGATGCAAAGTGGGATATCCAGACACAAAAATTTCCATTTGCTCTGTTGAAAAAATAAATAAATAAATAATAATGATTAATTAAAAATGCTCAGCTAATCTTGGCAAAATATCCTTCCACATCTGTTTTTGGATGACAACTTTCTTTGTCTGTAAAACTAAATAATAATAATCATAATAGTAAAATATTTTCAGATCGATGGGACCATTCTTTCAGTTGTAACATAGGCGTAGGAGGTGGGATCTATTTGGGGGGCGACTCCAAATTTGCCCGAATTTCAGAAACACCCCGCGCGTTTCTGAAATTCGCGGCTCGTAAAACCATTACAATATATATATATATATATATATATATATATATATATATATATATATATATATACGAGGGCTGTCAATAAAGTAACGGTCCTTTTTATTTTTTTCAAAAACTATATGGATTTCATTCATATGTTTTTACGTCAGACATGCTTGAACCCTCGTGCGCATGCGTGAGTTTTTCCACGCCTGTCGGTGACGTCATTCGCCTGTGAGCACTCCTTGTGGGAGGAGTCGTCCAGCCCCTCGTCGGAATTCCTTTGTCTGAGAAGTTGCTGAGAGACTGGCGCTTTGTTTGATCAAAATTTTTTCTAAACCTGTGAGACACATCGAAGTGGACACGATTCGAAAAATTAAGCTGGTTTTCAGTGAAAATTTTAACGGCTGATGAGAGATTTTGAGGTGATTCTGTCGCTTTAAGGACTTCCCACGGTGCGAGACGTCGCGCAGCGCTCTCAGGCGCCGTCGTCAGCCTGTTCAAGCTGAAAACCTCCACATTTCAGGCTCTATTGATCCAGGACGTCGTGAGAGAACAGAGAAGTTTCAGAAGAAGTCGGTTTCAGCATTTTATCCGGATATTCCACTGTTAAAGGAGATTTTTTTAATGAAAGACGTGCGGACGGGTCCGCGCGTCGGCTCGCAGCCGACGCGACGCTCCGCCACAGGAAAAACACCTCTGTTGAAAGCCTTAAGGACAAGTTGGAACATGTCCTGCTGTTAAACAATTTCTCATATACTCACTCCACTGAAATCCATCAAAAGCCGCCTGGATTTTACAAATGGTTATCAACACGGAGGTGTTTTTCCTGTGCCGCCGCACCGCGTCGGCTGCGTCCCGACGCGCGGACCCGTCCGCACGTCTTTCATTAAAAAAATCTCCTTTAACAGTGGAATATCCGGATAAAATGCTGAAACCGACTTCTTCTGAAACTTCTCTGTTCTCTCACGACGTCCTGGGTCAATAGAGCCTGAAATGTGGAGGTTTTCAGCTTGAACAGGCTGACGACGCCGCCTGAGAGCGCTGCACGACGTCTCGCACCGTGAAAAGTCCTTAAAGCGACAGAATCACCTCAAAATCTCTCATCAGCCGTTAAAATTTTCACTGAAAACCATCTTAATTTTTCGAACCGTGTCCACTTCGATGTGTCTCACAGGTTTAGAAAAAATTTTGATCAAACAAAGCGCCAGTCTCTCAGCAACTTCTCAGACAAAGGAATTCCGACGAGGGGCTGGACGACTCCTCCCACAAGGAGTGCTCACAGGCGAATGACGTCACCGACAGGCGTGGAAAAACTCACGCATGCGCACGAGGGTTCAAGCATGTCTGACGTAAAAACATATGAATGAAATCCATATAGTTTTTGAAAAAAATAAAAAGGACCGTTGCTTTATTGACAGACCTCGTATATATATATATATATATATATATATATATATATATATAAATATATATATATATATATATATATATATATATATATATATATATATATATATATATATATATATATATATATATATATATAAATATATATATATATATATATAAATATATATATATATATATATATATATATAAATATATATATATATATATATATATAAATATATATATATATATATATATAAATATATATATATATATATATATATATATGGTTATGATTATTTTTTACACAATTATCCTTTATTGACTGAGTTTCATTCATGACGTCAGTGGTGTGTGTAAGTGAAGAGCTAATGGTCCATGTCCTTGGACGACACAGGCACGGGCAGGAAACATACACCTGTTTATCAACCAAATGTCACGGACAAAATGACAAGAATAACCAAAACCACTTACTTATGGAAGGAAATATTGTCTCCCTTGTTCCTCCGTTTGTGGGATTGCCAACATGCGCAGCTTTCTGGCATATTCCACCTGTTTCTTGACGAGACTAATTGAACTTCTATGCGTGCTGCCTCCTGACTTGCCTGGAATTAAAATGGCAACCACGCCTCCTTGACCCCTTGTCAGTTTTGCAGGTTTTACCACCTACAGAGAATGGAGAGGTCTGTAATTTTTATCATAGGTACACTTCAACTGTGAGAGACAGAATCTAAAAAAAAAAGAAAAAATCCAGAAAATCACATTGTATGATTTTTAAATAATTAATTTGCATTTTATTGCATAAAATAAGTATTTGACCCCCTAGAAAAACAGAGCTTAACAATCGGTACAGCCATTACACAGGTCAGACATTTCCTGTAGTTCTTGACCAAGTTTTCACACACTGCAACAGGCATTTTGGTCCACTCCTCCATACAGATCTTCTCCAAATCTTTCAGGTTTGGAGTTTCAGCTCCCTCCAAAGATTTTCTATTGAGTTCAGGTCTGGAGACTGGCCAGGCCACTCCAGGACCCTGAAATGCTTCTTACAGAGCCCCTCCTTATTTGCCCTGGCTGTGTGTTTGGGGCCATTGTCATGCTGGAAGACCCAGCCATGACCCATCTTCAATGCTCTTACTGAGGGAAGGAGGTTGTTTGCCAGAATCTCTCAATACATGACCCCATCTAGCCTCCCTTCAATACGGCGAAGTCATCCTGTCCCCTTTGCAGAAGAGCACCCCCAGAGTATGTTTCCACCCCCATGCTTCACAGTTGGGATGGTTTTCTTGGGGTTGTTCTCATCCTCTAAACATGGTAAGTGGAGCTGATTCCAAAAAGCTCTATTTTGGTCTGATCTGACCACATGACCTTCTCCCATGCCTCCTCTGGATCATCCAGATGGTCACTGGTGAACTTCAAACGGGCCTGGACATGTGCTGGCTTGAGCAGGGGACCTTGCTGCCCTGCAGGATTTTAAACCATGACAGCATCATGTGTTACTAATGTAATCTTTGTGACTGTGGTCCCAGCTCTCTTCAGGTCATTGACCAGGTCCTCCTGTGTAGTTCTGAGCTTTCTCAGAATCATCCTTACACCACAAAGTGAGATCTTGCATGGAATCCCAGGCCGAGGGAGTCATCTTGTGTTTCTTCCACTTTCTAATAAATAATCATAACAGTTCTTGTCTTCTACCAAGCTGCTTGCCTGTTGTCCTGTAGTCCATCCCAGCCTTATGCAGGTCTACAGTTTTGTCCCTGGTGTCCTTAGACAGCTCTTTGGTCTTGGCTATGGTGGACAGGTTGGAGTGTGATTGATTGTGTGAACAGGTGTCTTTTGTGCAGGTAACAAGTTCAAACAGGTGCAATTATTACAGGTAAAGAGTGCAGAATAAGAGGGCTTCTTAAAGAAATATTAACAGGTCTGTGTGAGCCAGAATTCTTGCTGGTTGGTAGGGGGTCAAATACTTATTTTATGCAATAAAAAGCTAATTAATTATTTAAAAATCATACAATGTGATTTTCTGGATTTTTTTTTTTTAGGTTCTGTCTCTCACAGTTGAAGTGTACCTACAATAAAAATTGCAGACCTTTCCATTCTTTGTAGGTGGGAAAACCTGCAAAACTGACAGGGTCAAATACTTATTTTCCCCGCCTTACATAACCTCTTTGGTTGGTCCACAGGTGGCCTTTAGTTCTCTTACTCTACACCAGGAGGCAGCACTGCTTGGGCTTTGGACTGGAAGGAGTGGGCTTCATGCTGGCATTTACAACCCTAGACCCTGGCACTAGACTCTATATAGTTGAAGACATCTGTTCTACTTCTACACTGATGATGGTCATCACACTTTCGAGTAAAATTTCATCATCAGTTTTTTTTTTCTTTTTTTTTTTCATGGCCTTTGGAATATTTTTTAGACATAAACATATTTTCCTTAACATGGCCCATGCCTGAATTTCCCAGCCCATCTGCCTGAATTTGAGCATTTTACCAAGCCCACCTCCTATGCCTATGAGTTGTAATTATCATTTACTGGTGTGTTTCAGAGACAACCCCCCATTAACATATGCTACAGACACTCTGCTGCAGCCTTTCACAAGCAGAAATACACAGACCCATGTGATCATCTCCAGCCTCTAGGATCTAGATGGAAACTACAGCTGAGAATTTGTAGTTTCAGGAAGTGGGTGAATCGTCATGGTTGGATTTTTGTTTGATGTTGTTTTATTTAGTATTCAGCTCTTACTAGGGTTTTTGTCATGTTGGAGTTTTGTTTGATGTTTATTCAGTATTCAGTTCTTTCTGGAATTTTCTGGTTTGTGTTTCTTTGTCTGCATGCTCTTGTTTTTTGGTGTAGGCTTTGCCATGGGGGTTTGCTTTGTTTGCCATGCTCTTTTCCTGCTTGTTTCCCGCACCTGTGTCTAATTTACTGTGATTACACAGATTGTTGTGTTTAACTGCCTTCCTTCCAAGTTTTTGTCATAGTCCTTGTTCTGATTGCCTGCCATGTTTTTGACCACCTGCCTGTTTTTTGGACCACACCCTGTCTTATGTATTTATTACCGTTGCTGATCTTTGACTGCCTTCTTGTGTACCGAATCCTGCCTGTGACAAGAGTAAACCATTTTCAACGCAAAATGTCTGAGTCAGAGTCACACATTTGTGTCCAGCCTCCTCTGGTTCAAGAGCTTGATATGAACAAAGTCTCTATAACCTTCTGGCACTGATTTATTAAAATAAATATAACTAAAAGTAGACTTGGATGCACTGGTGTATCCATGGATCCCAGATAGTGAGAGTGTTAATTAAACAATATATTATACAACTCGATGTGAGACAATATAATACTGCTGTGGTTAGAGTGATAAGAAAAAATGGTTATCTGTGATGTCTTGAAAATAAGGATGTGTTATTTCATCTGTACCTCAATTCCTATTTCCTCAAGCCTTTTCTTTGAATCTTGTCCTCAGATGAGTAAAAAAAATATAAAAGGATGTAATTAAGATCTTTAGAACGCACACATTCTTTGGAATAATAATTCATGCATCTTTACACACCATTATTACACACTCGTTCCTTTGTAAGATCAACAAAAAGGTAACGCTTATGCACTAATGGAATAACAAAAAGCAGCATGTAAACACATACACACACATTGGGGCCCCCGTGAAACACACTGGAGTGTAAAGGGGGGGGGGGGGGGGGTTAAGAGGAAATGTAGGGAAAAGCAGAGTGCTCTAAAAGTCACTTAGGCTTTAGAGAGCTACTTACTCAAGGTCATTATTGTGTTGAATTTGTAGATGTGTGTGTGTCCTAGTTTATGTGCATATATCTGAGTGTGCATGTCTGTCTAGAAATACAATAATGTAGCCATTTTAAGCTATACAAGGATGCAGCAAAAGCATTATGTGTCTGAAAGAAGTGCTGACTGCAGATTACTGTTGGTCTGAATGTGAATCCGGCATTATGATGCCATTGTGTTCCATTTTTGTGAATATCCTTGAATGCAGCATTGCATGCCTGCAGCAATAAGCATGTTGTATCACTTATGGGGTGTTGCCACATGTTGGTGATTACAGTGTGGTACATGTTTAAGTAGTGCACCGTTACTGAATAAGTGCCCTTGAGGTGATATTGGCTGCATTATGACTTGATGCATAGAGTCTGACTGCAGCTATTCTCCATTTTGTGTCAAATTTTAGTATTTTTCTTGAAAGTACTTAAAGGTTATAGAAGCAACCTTTTGGCTCTTGCCATTCTGGTGTCTATGGGTGCCTCTGGCCACAGACTTTAATATTCGTTCTTAATGTATATGGAGCCATATATTAGTTTGCTGAAAAGGTTTATTAGTATGTTCCATTTCAAGTTTAGCTGTCTTTTGTTAATCCACATTATGGGCACTATTTTCCAGCTGGTGTGATGCAGCACACAGTGCAACACAAGTGTTGTTCTTAGTTTCCACCTGATGCAGTTGTGGTTTTCACACCCAGTACCCACATAATTTAAACCATGAATCCACTTGCTCTCATCTATGCAGCCATGGGTGTTCTTGTCTAAACATGAGGTGGGGCTGGGTGAAGTGTTAATATATTGGTATTTTGTGAAATTAGAAAGGAATTGTGCCACAGACTAGCAAAAAGCTGGCTGAGTAGTTTGTGTGGTATTTAAATGGCACAATATCAGATGCACCTTACATAAGTTGCATGTATACCCTGTTTGCACACACAGGAACAAATTGAGACCAACCATTTAAACAAAACAACAGTAAAAACTCATGGAAAAATACCTCACATTACTACTTCACTGCTTCCCCTCAGGCAGCTTTGGTGTCCGGTATGCTCTGGCATGTTTTGACAGCCTCTCACTTGTGTCATGGGTCATGTTTCATGTTTAGTTCTGATCTCTGTGTTATATGGATTACACTATGTAACAAATTTTTATTTTTGTTTTGTTCCTGGGTACACAGTGTGTTTTCCTAACCCGTTATGCCCTAAATAAATAGAAAATAGCTGTTATTCCACAGAAACTTTGCTTCTGTGTAGTCATTTTTCCATAGACATAGACATAAGCAGTTGAAATATAACACTTAGAAGCCAGGAACAAAAATTGTGTTACATAGTGTTATTATTATTCTCTGTGTTATCTGGCTAAGTCTCTCCAATGTTAGACTGTCTTTGGTGGTTTAAATTTCACATCTCATCCCTGCTCACTCCATATAGCTTGACTTCCTGTTTCTAGCCTTCTGTGTTGATGTGTTTACCCACTTCTGCTTTTGATTGATTATTTGCATTTATAGCTGCCATTAGACTGTTCTCTCATCATCAGATTGCATCATTTAATTCCTGCTTTCTCACGTTCTGAATGCTGAGTGCTTTCAGTGTGAGATCCCTGAATTTCCCCCTACTGTCTTTGGTTTTCTTCATCTGGTATGATCAGTCTCTGTGCACTGACCAGCTGCTTATATTCTGGATAACCTGCTGCTTGCTACACCCTCAGAAAGACTGTTGTCTTTTTGACTGATTACCCATGCAGCCTTCTGTGGCAGAGTAAACCTGCTTTTATTTACCTTCCAATGTGGTTCTCTGCATTGGGGTCCATTATATTACTAGCCATTACATCTTGAGTGTATTTTCAAGCAGACTGTGTGGAGTGTGCCACGTTCAGGGTGCACTCTTAAAGATGATGACAAATTACTCTGATTGGTTTGTTTTTTGTCATGTCAAAACATGACATGCTGATACCTTTGCAGGAGAAGAAAAGTCCAAGTCTTTCAGGTTCTGTTATTTCTGACCTTACTGTACGTTGTGAGACTTGGACACTAACTAGTGGCCTAAGGTGACTAGTCTATTTTTTATTTTTATTTTTTATTTTTTTGGTTAGATTTGTAGATTGGATCATCTTTGGCTACCGCGAGAATGACTTTGTGTCAAGCAAAGACTTTGTGTTGACCATAAAATTTTATTACAGAGATTAGAGCATGCCATAGGTATTAAAGGCACTGCGCTGCGGTGGTTTGAATCATATTTGTCTAATAGATTACAATTTGTTCATGTAAATGGGGAATCTTCTTCACAGACTAAAGTTAATTATGGAGTTCCACAAGGTTCTGTGCTAGGACCAATTTTATTCACTTTATATATGCTTCCCTTAGGCAGTATTATTAGACGGTATTGCTTAAATTTTCATTGTTACGCAGATGATACCCAGCTTTATCTATCCATGAAGCCAGAGGACACACACCAATTAGCTAAACTGCAGGATTGTCTTACAGACATAAAGACATGGATGACCTCTAATTTCCTGCTTTTAAACTCAGATAAAACTGAAGTTATTGTACTTGGCCCCACAAATCTTAGAAACATGGTGTCTAACCAGATCCTTACTCTGGATGGCATTACCCTGACCTCTAGTAATACTGTGAGAAATCTTGGAGTCATTTTTGATCAGGATATGTCATTCAAAGCGCATATTAAACAAATATGTAGGACTGCTTTTTTGCATTTACGCAATATCTCTAAAATCAGAAAGGTCTTGTCTCAGAGTGATGCTGAAAAACTAATTCATGCATTTATTTCCTCTGGGCTGGACTATTGTAATTCATTATTATCAGGTTGTCCTAAAAGTTCCCTAAAAAGCCTTCAGTTAATTCAAAATGCTGCAGCTAGAGTACTGACGGGGACTAGAAGGAGAGAGCATATCTCACCCATATTGGCCTCTCTTCATTGGCTTCCTGTTAATTCTAGAATAGAATTTAAAATTCTTCTTCTTACTTATAAGGTTTTGAATAATCAGGTCCCATCTTATCTCAGGGACCTCGTAGTACCATATCACCCCAATAGAGCGCTTCGCTCTCAGACTGCAGGCTTACTTGTAGTTCCTAGGGTTTGTAAGAGTAGAATGGGAGGCAGAGCCTTCAGCTTTCAGGCTCCTCTCCTGTGGAACCAGCTCCCAATTCAGATCAGGGAGACAGACACCCTCTCTACTTTTAAGATTAGGCTTAAAACTTTCCTTTTTGCTAAAGCTTATAGTTAGGGCTGGATCAGGTGACCCTGAACCATCCCTTAGTTATGCTGCTATAGACGTAGACTGCTGGGGGGTTCCCATGATGCACTGTTTCTTTCTCTTTTTGCTCTGTATGCACCACTCTGCATTTAATCATTAGTGATCGATCTCTGCTCCCCTCCACAGCATGTCTTTTTCCTGGTTCTCTCCCTCAGCCCCAACCAGTCCCAGCAGAAGACTGCCCCTCCCTGAGCCTGGTTCTGCTGGAGGTTTCTTCCTGTTAAAAGGGAGTTTTTCCTTCCCACTGTAGCCAAGTGCTTGCTCACAGGGGGTCGTTTTGACCGTTGGGGTTTTACATAATTATTGTATGGCCTTGCCTTACAATATAAAGTGCCTTGGGGCAACTGTTTGTTGTGATTTGGCGCTATATAAAAAAAATTGATTGATTGATTGATTGAAGTAATTATTTAAGTAGACTCATATGAGGACTATCACTTGTATGGTGAGGGAGCACTGACAACATTTCGGCCATGTGGCATGTTTGTTTGCGCATGATCCAGCGTACATCAGCTGCCAAACCGATCAAATACCATCATCATAATATCTGGGGTGAAAATGCAATATATATTTTTTAATAAATTGCAGCAAAATTTGTCTGTGGAGATTCCCAGTGATCCAGGTCATGGTAGTGGAGCAAAGTAAAGTAAGTCACTCTTCTACTAGGTGACTTCTACTACAATCCAACTTCTATACTGAAAAATCATACATTTGTTATAAATAATAATACTAATTATTATTATAATTCGACCGATGGTCGAACCTTGGATTCAGGAGGAGCAGTGTGGTTTTTGTCCTGGTCGCGGCACACTGGCCCAGCTCTACACGCTCCATCGGGTGCTCGAGGGTTCATGGGAGTTCGCCCAACCAGTCCACATGTGTTTTGTGGATCTGGAGAAGGCGTTCGACCGTGTCCCTCAGGGCACCCTGTGGGGGGTGCTCCGGGAGTACGGGGTCCGGGGTCCCTTGCTAAGGGCTATGCGGTCCCTGTACGACCGCAGCAGGAGCTTGGTTCGCATTGCCGGTAGTAAGTCAAGCCTGTTTCCAGTGCACGTTGGCCTCTGCCAGGGCTGCCCTTTGTCACCGGTTCTGTTCATTATTTTTATGGACAGAATTTCTAGGCGCAGCCAGGGTGTAGAGGGGGTCTGTTTTGGGAACCACAGAATCTTGTCTCTGCTGTTTGAGGACGATGTGGTTCTGTTGGCTTCGTCAAATCAGGACCTTTCAGCATGCACTGGGACGGCTTGCAGCCGAGTGTGAAGTGTCCGGGATGAAAATCAGCACCTCCAAATCCGAGGCCATGATTCTTGACCGGAAAAAGGTGCTTTACCCTCTTCAGGTCGGTGGAGTGTCCTTGCCTCAAGAGGAGGAGTTTAAGTATCTCGGGGTCTTGTTCACGAGTGAGGGACGGATGGAGCGTGAGATCGATAGATGGATCGGTGCAGCATCTGCAGTGATGCGGTTGCTGTATCGGACCGTCGTGGTGAAGAGAGAGCTGAGTGGGGGGGCAAAGCTCTCGATTTACCGATCGATCTACATTCCGATTCTCACCTATGGTCATGAGATCTGGCTCATGACCAAAAGAACGAGATCGTGAGTACAAGCAGCCGAGATGAGTTTCCTCCGCAGGGTGGCTGGGTGCTCCCTTAGAGATAGGGTGAGGAGCTCGGTTACTTGGGAGGAGCTTGGAGTCGAGCCGCTGCTCCTCCACGTTGAAAGGAGTCAGTTGAGGTGGCTCGGGCATCTTTTCCGGATGCCCCCTGGACGCCTCGCCGGAGAGGTGTTCCGGGCACGTCCCATTGGGAGGAGGCCCCGGGGAAGACCCAGGACACGCTGGAGGGACTACGTCTTTCGGCTGGCTTGGGAATGCCTCGAGGTTCTCCCGGAGGAGCTGGGGGAGGTGTGTGTGGATCAAGAGGTCTGGGCAGCTTTGCTTGAGCTTCTGCCCCCGCGATCCGACTCCTGATAAAGCGGAAGAAAATGGATGGATGGATGGATGGATAATGTTGTTATTTCAAACAGGTAATGTGGCTGTAATCCTGATTTGGTACAAAATCAATATCCATGAAAGTGTTACAGCTAGGGCCGAGGGCGCGAAACCTCTGTCACTTGTTCTGGCTTGCGGGCCCTGAACCTACCGTCACTCACTAAGAAACAGAGTTTAGGACCCAAATGCAGGGAGCAGACAAAGCAGGCAGGGAACACACAAAACAAGGATTTATTATACAAGGAGGAACTGTGTAGTTAGAGGAGCTACGAAGACATGGAAGCCCTGTGGAAAACACAATCAGGACAACTAGCATGAGGACAGTGAACCAGACCAGACTGCACAGTGGGACAACTGAACCAGGAGGAATCAAATGGTATGACAGACAGAACTGGGACTGGAACCAGGTGGGATGAGCCTGTGGAACTGCTGTGCGGGCTGGGTGCGCTGTGGAAACCCAGTAGAGACCCGGTGGCAGGCCAATGGACACCCAAAGATTCTTCCCCGAATCAGGAGACACACCGCTCAATTCCCCACATGCTGCATTGATAGCAGGGGCTGAGCCGAGATGTCACTCACAGCCGACGCCACCATCCAAACAAAGGAAGGACACAATCAGCTTCACCTCAGCTCCACCTGTAAAGACAGACAGACCAGGAACCAGAACAGACCATACAGGAACCAGGACAGACCAGACAGGAATCAGAACAACCATGACAGAAAGGCTGAGTCTCCAGTAGCAAAGACTGGCAGAAGATCTCCACTTTGTCAAAAAAAAAAAAAAAAAAAAAAATCATGAGAAAATGACTATATATGTTTCCATATTGTCCCAACTGTTTGTGATTTGGGGTTGTACAATGGAACCATTTGCAACACAACAGTGGCTGACTGAACACGTCTGAACTGAAGAACAGTTTGATTAAATAATAAATAAAATGTTCAGTGACTCCCTGCAAATCCTGAGCTGCACACTTCATCCGTCCCACCTCCTTATTTTCTGTGGGTGGTCAACGGATGAGGAGATGACTGAACTCCAGCAGCTAAGCTAGGAGGGAAAGACATAAACGGAGGAAGAGAGAAAGACAAAAGATTGAGCAGATAGGGAGCTGGGAGAAACAGATATATCAGCAGCATGTGTGAGCCTGTAAGCACCAGCTGACACCCTTCATCTGTTGTGTTGTGTCTGCACGTCTGTTTCATCATCGGATGGCTGTGGGTCTGTCTGAAGACATCAGAACTGGCAGGAAGAAAGAGATCGAGAGAAAGGCACGTTTTCTTAGAGAGACGCTTCCATGTGCTCTCTGTCTCACTTTCTCCTTCTTTCATTGGCTCCTTTGTCATATTATTTCCCATTCTGTCCTGCTTTTATCGCGCTACCCTGCCTCTCTCTCTCTTTCTCTCTCTGTATCTCCTCTCAGAAGCAGAGTTGGGAGTTGGGAGCAAAAGGCAGGAGGCAGACAAGATAAAAGCTGCTTCCTGATTCTTCAGCTCTCAGCTCCGTCTGCTGTCAGGGAAGAAGACGGTGAGTCAAGACAGAGACTTTCCTGCTGGATGTCTCCGTGCACAGCAGGTGTCTCTAACAAGCAGACAGGAACAAAAGAGTTTGAGACAGGTAGATCAGCAGACAGGCAGGAAGGAAGACTGGCGAGCAAACAAAAACAGACAAAGAGACAGGCCGGAAGATAAAACGTGTGTGATGCACGGCATATTCATAAAAACCCTCATTATGTGCCACTCCTTTTGCCTTTTTCCAAAACGTGTACCAACCGACAGCACAAACCCGGTCAGTCGAGATCAGGTCAGGTTCTGGGAACACCTGCACGTTGCCGCATCCTCCACACTGTGCGACCACCCTGGGTCCTGGATGGCAACCACTCACGCAGACAGCTGGTCCATCCCCTCTGAACAAACGGAGCATCTATCTGCTGCAGCCAGGAGATACGTGGGCGTTTCCTTGGCTTTTCCCATTCGCCGGGGTGTTCAACACTGACGCAGCCATGCACTGGATCATGTCCAGAGAAGCGCACCACATGACCAAAGTGTTGCAGGTGGTGTTCCCTCACAGTGCAACTGTAAATATAAAACTGCATTCTTATCCATGTAGCCTGCATTTGTTTAAGCATTTCCTATTTGCATCACAAAACAACATGCATATCTGCATTTCTGAAACTAGTTTATATGTATCCTTCAACATGATATGTGGGGCTAATCTTTATGTTGCAGTTGGTGAGGTTGGGTACGTCACTTCCGGCGAAGTGGTGGATCCAAAGGCAAGAATTCGTACTTCCGCGACCGGCCGCTTAGGAAAACACACTCGGGCTGTGTGATGTTTCAGTGAAATCAGATGGTTTGGTTTTGTCTCTAACTTGTATAGTTATCATTGCCTGGAACGATGAGATTTATACACCAAGCTGACCTGAAATGAACCATTGTACATTAAATTGACGAGTCTGAACCCTTTGAAAAGACACCCTTTTAATTTAGAAATGTACAAAATGAAAGTATTTTTTTCCGAATTATGATGGTAACACACTGAAAGGCTTGGTGTCATTCATGTATCTATTTATTCATTCACTCACTCACTCACATGGTACATGCCTTAGCTTTTCCCAAGCCTAGGAATAACCGACAGGTGCTAATGCTTCTTGAAAGTGATGGAGAATCTTTCTCTTCCTGTGTAGAAGGCCGTCTGCACACAGTTTTCTACAAAGACACCATCTTCTGAAGCCTTGCCCTCAAGCTTGTTGTGTTGCCAACTGTGTGTTATCTGTTTGAAAAGAGCCTCCATTTCTCCAGGCAGATACACAGAAAATGATCTGTTATTCTTAAACTGGCAGAAGTTAAATCATAAAATCACTCACACAGGAAACAGATGGTCTGATAAAGGTGTGGCTCAAATGTGAAAACCTAACTTCAACAAGTACCATCTGCACTGGTGTAATCACAGATTCATTATGGAGGCGTGATAATGTCGACTACATGTTCCTATTACTGCATTTTGAGCACTTTGAATAAGTGAATCATTTTTTTTTTCTGACTGCATTACAGATCTGGAAACAACAGACTTGTGAAGCAAGTGTGTTCTTGAGTGTTTTGAAAGAGTGAATCACAACATTGAATGTTTCAAGCACCTCAAAACAGCAAATCCCTTTCTGAAACATAAGCTTCAGTGAGAGTCTCAACCATTTCAAAAACTGATTCACTTTCTGAAGCAGTTGGTTTATTCAGTGACTCAACAACATTGAAACAAATCAAATCAAATCAGTTGCACCAAATCACAACAACAGTTGCCCCAAGGTGATTTATATTGTAAGGCAAAAGCCATACAATAATTACAGAAAAACCCCAACGGTCAAAAAGACCCCCTATGAGCAAGCACTTGGCGACAGTGGGAAGGAAAAACTCCCTTTTAACAGGAAGAAACCTCCAGCAGAACCAGGCTCAGGCAGGGGCAGTCTTCTGCTGGGACTGGTTGGGGCTGAGGGGAGAGAACCAGGAAAAAGACATGCTGTGGAAGAGAGCAGAGATCAATCACCAATGATTAAATGCAGAGTGGTGCATACAGAGCAAAAAGAGAAAGAAACACTCAGTGCATCATGGGAACCCCCCAGCAGTCTAAGTCTATAGCAGCATAACTAAGAGATGGTTCAGGGTCACCTGATCCAGCCCTAACTATAAGCTTTAGCAAAAAGGAAAGTTTTAAGCCTAATCTTAAAAGTAGAGAGGGTGTCTGTCTCCCTGATCCGAATTGGGAGCTGGTTCCACAGGAGAGGAGCCTGAAAGCTGAAGGCTCTGCCTCCCATTCTACTCTTACAAACCCTAGAAACTACAAGTAAATCAAATCAAATCAAATCAATTTTATTTATATAGCGCCAAATCACAACAAACAGTTGCCCCAAGGCGCTTTATATTGTAAGGCAAGGCCATACAATAATTACGGAAAAACCCCAACGGTCAAAACAACCACCTGTGAGCAAGCACTTGGCGACAGTGGGAAGGAAAAAGTAAGGAAAGTAAGCCTGCAGTCTGAGAGCGAAGCACTCTATTGGGGTGATATGGTACTATGAGGTCCCTGAGATAAGATGGGACCTGATTATTCAAAACCTTATAAGTAAGAAGAAGAATTTTAAATTCTATTCTAGAATTAACAGGAAGCCAATGAAGAGAGGCCAATATGGGTGAGATATGCTCTCTCCTTCTAGTCCCCGTCAGTACTCTAGCTGCAGCATTTTGAATTAACTGAAGGCTTTTCAGGAAACTTTTAGGACAACCTGATAATAATGAATTACAATAGTCCAGCCTAGAGGAAATAAATGCATGAATTAGTTTTTCAACATCACTCTGAGACAAGACCTTTCTAATTTTAGAGATATTGCGTAAATGCAAAAAAGCAGTCCTACATATTTGTTTAATATGCGCTTTGAATGACATATCCTGATCAAAAATGACTCCAAGATTTCTCACAGTATTACTGGAGGTCAGGGTAATGCCATCCAGAGTAAGGATCTGGTTAAACACCATGTTTCTAAGATTTGTGGGGCCAAGTACAATAACTTCAGTTTTATCTGTGTTTAAAAGCAGGAAATTAGAGGTCATCCATGTCTTTATGTCTGTAAGACAATCCTGCAGTTTAACTAATTGGTGTGTGTCCTCTGGCTTCATGGATAGATAAAGCTGGGTATCACAACAACAACAAACAATAAATTGAATTCTGACACAGTCAGTTCATTGTGGTCTGAGCACCTGAAAATAATGCATCACTTTCACAACAACTATATCATTCAGTGTTTCAAACACACTGAAGCAATACATCATTTTATGAAGCAGTTGGTTCATTGCAGCGTGAGTGTCTCAAAAGAGATAATTGTTTAGGAAAAAATTGTTTGAGTGTTTCAAGCACTGTAAAATGTTGAATTATTTTCTGAAACAGCTGGAATATTCAGTGTTTCAGGAACAGTGAAACAGTAAATCACTTTCTGAAACAATTGGTTAATTATGGTTTGAGTTCTGGAACAGTCATTTTCTAAAATTATTATTTTACTGAGAGTTCCAAACAAATCAAAATTCTGAATCACTTCCGGAAGCAACTGGCTCATTGCATGTTTCAAACTAATTGAAAGTGAGTCATTTTCTGAAGCAGTGTGTTCATTTTGGTCTGAATGTGTCAAAACAGTACCGGACTTTGAAACACTTGTTTCAAAGTGTGTTTCTAACACTTCAAAAGTTTCAATAATTTTCTGAAGATGGCCCACTCACTGTTTCAAGCACAGTGAAACTGTATAATTTTCTGAACCAATTGGCTCAAAACATAACGTTCCTTTCTGTGTACCATTGTTTGGGCTGCTTAACCTTGTAAAATATATTAAAAAATTACTTTGAGGTCTTAAATATCAGTTGAAACGTGGCAACTGACCCATTTAGCTGTTTTGGTGTGAGGCCTCTTTTACAACCCCAATTCCAATGAAGTTGGGACGTTGTGTAAAATGTAAATAAAAACAGAATACAATGATTTGCAAATCCTCTTCAACCTATATGAATACACCACAAAAACAAGATATTTAATGTTCAAACTGATAAACTTTGTTCTTTTTGTGCAAATATTTGCTCATTTTGAAATGGATGCCTGCAACAAGTTTCAAAAAAGTTGGGATGGGGGAACAAAAGACTGGGAAAGTTGATGAATGTTCAAAAAACACCTAATTGGAAACACGTGAGTGTCGTGATTGGGTATAAAAGGAGCATCCCTAAAAGTCTCATTCACAAGCAAAGATGGAGTGAGGATCACCACTTTTTGAACAACTGCATGAAAAAATAGTTCAACAGTTTAACAACGTTTCTGTTCACTCACTCTCACTCATCTTCAACTGCTTTTCCGGGTTCGAGTCGCGGGGGCAACAGCTCCAGCAGGGGACCCCAGACTTCCCTTTCCCGTGCCACATTGACCACCTCTGACTGGTGGATCCCGGGGCGTTCCAAGGCCAGTGTGGAGATATAATCTCTCCACCTAGTTCTGAGTCTTCCCCGGGGTCTCCTCCCAGATGGACGTGCCTGGAACACCTCCCTTGGGAGGCGCCCAGGAGGCATCCTTACTAGATGCCCGAACCACCTCAACTGGCTCCTTTCAATGCGAAGGAGCAGCGACTGTACTCCGAGCCTCCCATGGATGACCGAACCTCTCACCCTGTCTCTAAGGGAGACACCAGCCACCCTCCTGAGGAAGCCCATTCCGGCCGCTTGTACCCGCGATCTAGTTCTTTCAGTCATGACCCAACACTCATGACCATAGGTAAGAGTAGGAATGAAGACTGACCAGTAGAGCAAGAGCTTCGCATTTTGGGTCAGCTCCCTTTTCGTCACAACAGTACGGTAGACCGAATGCAATTCTGCCCCTGCTGCACCAATTCTCCAGCCAATCTCATGCTCCATTGTCCCCTCACTAGTGAACAAGACCCCAAGGTACTTGAACTCCTTCACTTGGGGCAAGGTCGTATTCCCTACTCGGAGTAGGCAATCCATCGATTTCCTGCTAAGAACCATGCCCTCAGATTTAGAGGTGCTGATCCTCATCCCATCCACTTCACACTCGGCTGCAAACCGCTCCAGTGAGTCTTGGAGGTCACCAGTTGATGAAGCCAACAAGACCACATTATCTGCAAAAAGCAGTGATGAGACCCTGAGCCCATCAAACCAGAAACCCTCCTCCCCCATGTGTGTTTCTGTTCAATTGCAAGGAATTTAGGGATTCCATCATCTACAGTCCATAATCTAATCAGAAGATTCAGAGAATCTGGAGAACTTTCTACATGTAAGCAGCAAGGCTGAAAGCCAACATTGAATGCCCATGACCTTCGATCCCTCAGGCAGCACTGCATTAAAAACGGACACCATTGTGTAAAGGATCTTACTGTCTTCCGGGGGCCAGAGCAGGTGACATTGAAGGAAATTTGAAACTGCTGGCTAAGGCTAAGCGTAAATTTGGTAAGATTGTAATTCACGTCGGCAGTAATAACACCCGGTTACGCCAATCGGAGGTCACTAAAATTAACATTGAATCGGTGTGTAACTTTGCAAAAACAATGTCGGACTCTGTAGTTTTCTCTGGGCCCCTCCCCAATCGGATTGGGTGTGACATGTTTAGCCACATGTTCTCCTTGAATTGCTGGCTGTCTGAGTGGTGTCCAAAAAATGAGGTGGGCTTCATAGATAATTGGCAAAGCTTCTGGGGAAAACCTGGTCTTGTTAGGAGAGATGGCATCCATCCCACTTTGGATGGAGCAGCTCTCATTTCTAGAAATCTGGCCAATTTTCTTAAATCCTCCAAACCGTGACTATCCAGGGTTGGGACCAGGAAGCAGAGTTGTAGTCTTACACACCTCTCTGCAGCTTCTCTCCCCCTGCCATCCCCTCATTACCCCATCCCCGTAGAGACGGTGCCTGCTCCCAGACCACCAATAACCAGCAAAAATCTATTTAAGCATAAAAATTAAAAAAGAAAAAAATAATATAGCACCTTCAACTGCACCACAGACTAAAACAGTTAAATGTGGTCTATTAAACATTAGGTCTCTCTCTTCTAAGTCCCTGTTAGTAAATGATATAACAAATGATCAACGTATTGATTTATTCTGCCTTACAGAAACCTGGTTACAGCAGGATGAATATGTTAGTTTAAATGAGTCAACACCCCCGAGTCACACTAACTGCCAGAATGATCGTAGCACGGGCCGAGGCAGAGGATTAGCAGCAATCTTCCATTCCAGCTTATTAATTAATCAAAAACCCAGACAGAGCTTTAATTCATTTGAAAGCTTGACTCTTAGTCTTGTCCATCCAAATTGGAAGTCCCAAAAACCAGTTTTATTTGTTATTATCTATCATCCACCTGGTCGTTACTGTGAGTTTCTCTGTGAATTTTCAGACCTTTTGTCTGACTTAGTGCTTAGCTCAGATAAGATAATTATAGTGGGCGATTTTAACATCCACACAGATGTTGAGAATGACAGCCTCAACACTGCATTTAATCTATTATTAGACTCAATTGGCTTTGCTCAAAATGTAAATGAGTCCACCCACCACTTTAATCATATCTTAGATCTTGTTCTGGCTTATGGTATGGAAATTGAAGACTTAACAGTATTCCCTGAAAACTCCCTTCTGTCTGATCATTTCTTAATAACATTTACATTTACTCTGATGGACTACCCAGCAGTGGGGAATAAGTTTCATTACACTAGAAGTCTTTCAGAAAGTGCTGTAACTAGGTTTAAGGATATGATTCCTTCTTTATGTTCTCTAATGCCATATACCAACACAGTGCAGAGTAGCTACCTAAACTCTGTAAGTGAGATAGAGTATCTCGTCAATAGTTTTACATCCTCATTGAAGACAACTTTGGATGCTGTAGCTCCTCTGAAAAATAGAGCTTTAAATCAGAAGTGCCTGACTCTGTGGTATAACTCACAAACTCGCAGCTTAAAGCAGATAACCCGTAAGTTGGAGAGGAAATGGCGTCTCACTAATTTAGAAGATCTTCACTTAGCCTGGAAAAAGAGTCTGTTGCTCTATAAAAAAAAAGCCCTCCGTAAAGCTAGGACATCTTACTACTCATCACTAATTGAAGAAAATAAGAACAACCCCAGGTTTCGTTTCAGCGCTGTAGCCAGGCTGACAAAGAGTCAGAGCTCTATTGAGCCGAGTATTCCTTTAACTTTAACTAGTAATGACTTCATGACTTTCTTTGCTAATAAAATTTTAACTATTAGAGAAAAAATTACTCATAACCATCCCAAAGACGTATCGTTATCTTTGGCTGCTTTCAGTGATGCCGGTATTTGGTTAGACTCTTTCTCTCAGATTGTTCTGTCTGAGTTATTTTCATTAGTTACTTCATCCAAACCATCAACATGTCTATTAGACCCCATTCCTACCAGGCTGCTCAAGGAAGCCCTACCATTATTTAATGCTTCGATCTTAAATATGATCAATCTATCTTTATTAGTTGGCTATGTACCACAGGCTTTTAAGGTGGTAGTAATTAAACCATTACTTAAAAAGTCATCACTTGACCCAGCTATCTTAGCTAATTATAGGCCAATCTCCAACCTTCCTTTTCTCTCAAAAATTCTTGAAAGGGTAGTTGTAAAACAGCTAACTGATCATCTGCAGAGGAATGGTCTATTTGAAGAGTTTCAGTCAGGTTTTAGAATTCATCATAGTACAGAAACAGCATTAGTGAAGGTTACAAATGATCTTCTTATGGCCTCAGACAGTGGACTCGTCTCTGTGCTTGTTCTGTTAGACCTCAGTGCTGCTTTTGATACTGTTGACCATAAAATTTTATTACAGAGATTAGAGCATGCCATAGGTATTAAAGGCACTGCGCTGCGGTGGTTTGAATCATATTTATCTAATAGATTACAATTTGTTCATGTAAATGGGGAATCTTCTTCACAGACTAAGGTTAATTATGGAGTTCCACAAGGTTCTGTGCTAGGACAAATTTTATTCACTTTATACATGCTTCCCTTAGGCAGTATTATTAGACAGCATTGCTTAAATTTTCATTGTTACGCAGATGATACCCAGCTTTATCTATCCATGAAGCCAGAGGACACACACCAATTAGCTAAACTGCAGGATTGTCTTACAGACATAAAGACATGGATGACCTCTAATTTCCTGCTTTTAAACTCAGATAAAACTGAAGTTATTGTGCTTGGCCCCACAAATCTTAGAAACATGGTGTCTAACCAGATCCTTACTCTGGATGGCATTACCCTGACCTCTAGTAATACTGTGAGAAATCTTGGAGTCATTTTTGATCAGGATATGTCATTCAAAGCGCATATTAAACAAATATGTAGGACTGCTTTTTTGCATTTACGCAATATCTCTAAAATTAGAAAGGTCTTGTCTCAGAGTGATGCTGAAAAACTAATTCATGCATTTATTTCCTCTAGGCTGGACTATTGTAATTCATTATTATCAGGTTGTCCTAAAAGTTCCCAGAAAAGCCTTCAGTTAATTCAAAATGCTGCAGCTAGAGTACTAACGGGGACTAGAAGGAGAGAGCATATCTCACCCATATTGGCCTCTCTTCATTGGCTTCCTGTTAATTCTAGAATAGAATTTAAAATTCTTCTTCTTACTTATAAGGTTTTGAATAATCAGGTCCCATCTTATCTTAGGGACCTCATAGTACCATATCACCCCAATAGAGCGCTTCGCTCTCAGACTGCAGGCTTACTTGTAGTTCCTAGGGTTTGTAAGAGTAGAATGGGAGGCAGAGCCTTCAGCTTTCAGGCTCCTCTCCTGTGGAACCAGCTCCCAATTCAGATCAAGCAGACAGACACCCTCTCTACTTTTAAGATTAGGCTTAAAACTTTCCTTTTTGCTAAAGCTTATAGTTAGGGCTGGATCAGGTGACCCTGAACCATCCCTTAGTTATGCTGCTATAGACGTAGACTGCTGGGGGGTTCCCATGATGCACTGAGTGTTTCTTTCTCTTTTTGCTCTGTATGCACCACTCTGCATTTAATCATTAGTGATTGATCTCTGCTCCCCTCCACAGCATGTCTTTTTCCTGGTTCTCTCCCTCAGCCCCAACCAGTCCCAGCAGAAGACTGCCCCTTCCTGAGCCTGGTTCTGCTGGAGGTTTCTTCCTGTTAAAAGGGAGTTTTTCCTTCCCACTGTCGCCAAGTGCTTGCTCACAGGGGGTCGTTTTGACCATTGGGGTTTTTACGTAATTATTGTATGGCCTTGCCTTACAATATAAAGCACCTTGGGGCAACTGTTTGTTGTGATTTGGCGCTATATAAATAAAATTGATTGATTGATTGATAATGCAGTTCGTCACTACATCTACAAGTGCAAGTTAAAACTTTACCATACAAAGCAAAAGCCATACATCAACAACATCCAGAAACGCCGCCGCCTTCTCTGGGCCTGAGCTCATTTAAAATCGACAGACACAAAGTGTTAAAGTGTGCTGTGGTCTGTGTCCACATTTCAAATTGTTTTTGGAAATCATGGCTGTTGTGTCCTCAGGACAAAAGAGGAAAAAGACCATCCAGATAGTTATCAGCGCAAAGTTCAAAAGCCAGCATCTGTGATGTTGTGGGGGGGGGGTGTTAGTGCCCATGGCATGGGCAACTTACACATCTGTGATGGCACCAATAATTCTGAAAGGTACATCCAGGTTTTTTTCAGGGATGTCCCTGCTTATTTCAACAAGACAATGTCAAGCCACATTCTGCATGTGTTATAACAGCGTGGCTTCGTAGTAAAAGAGTGCGGGTAGTAGACGGGCCTGCCTGCAGTCCAGACCTGTCGCCCATTGAAAATGTGTGGCGCATTATGAAGCTCAAAATACGACAACAGAGACCCCCAACTGTTGAACAACTGAAGTCGTACATCAAGCAAAAATGGGAAAGAATTCCACCTACAAAGCTTCAACAATTAGTGTCCTCAGTTCCCAAACACTTATTGAGTGTTGTTAGAAGGAAAGGTGATGTAATACAGTGGTAAACATACCACTGTCCCAGCTTTTTTGAAACGTGTTGCAGACATCCATTTCAAAATGAGCAAATATTTGCAAAAAAAACAATAAAGTTTATCAGTTTGAACATTAAATATCTTGTCTTTGTGGTGTATTCAATTGAATATAGGTTGAAGAGGATATGCAAATCATTGTATTCTGTTTTTATTTACATTTTTCACAACGTCCCAACTTCATTGGAATTGAGGTTGTATAAAAGAATAAGTAGAGCATCAGTTTTCTGTGAGTTTCAAGCTGTTGCTAACACATTCTTACTGGGTTGCTTACTTTCACCCCGGGGTGCCACGATGTTATTGTCCTGCTAAGAAGCAAATCACAGTGTGACTGTGTGCTTACAAGCTGGTTTAACGTCTATAGTATGTGACCTGATTTTTGTCCGTATGTGTATGAAATCAAATGCTCCTGGAGCCTTCTTCAAGAGTTTTGCGGTAATTAGCTTTCAGGCATTACGTAGCTTCTGGATAGGATAGCAGTCACGTGAAAATTTGTTTCAAATTCTTTCCTCCAAAACAGACACATTAACATGTTCTACAGTACATCATGGCTAAAGTTTGAAACACTTCACCCAAGCTTACAAAAACATATTTTCATCATCTTTCCAAGAAGCAGTAACGCTAAATGAATCTTTGCACCATATTAATGTTGATGGTGTACTTTGGAGTTTGCTGCAAGCATTTAATAACAGGTTTGTTCATATGATTTGTGCGTACTTTATGTGTTCGATATGTTGAATGATAAAGTATTTTTATCATTCACATAAAGAGTGAGAATGGGCTTTACTCCATTTACTTGTTTCATGCTAGCCTAAGCTAAGATTAGCTTGATGAAGAAATATACTGTAGCTGTTTAGAGATGTAACATTCCTTGGCTTTGTAAAGACATGTAGCCTGTAAAATGCAGTGAGAACAGAAAGACAGATACTGTATATGAATCTGTCCCCTTCAGTTTTGCAACATGATAATTTTAAAAATAAATAAATGTGACCATTTTCTGGGTTAGCGTATCAAAGGAGCATATATTGAGAATTAGATGATTAGATGTCGGGTACCTTTGGTGCATTAGATCGATCCAAAATTAGTTATATAATATCCTGTACCTGCTGCGCATGTGTGGGTTTGTTGCAGGGAATAATCTTATCATCAAAAGCTTGATGTTAATTAGAAGCAGGTGTGGTTGAAGTTACATGTGGTTTGGGATGAGCTTGTTTGGTAAATCATTTGGGGGTAGTCTTGGTGGCCATCAGGGCTACTGTTATTTGTACAAATCGACCACTGACACCACAATAAAATTCTTTTCATCAGGTATCTTACTTCTTGCGACCCGATTCCAGATAAGCAGTTGAAGATGAGTGAGTGAGTGAGTATCTCACTACGGAAGCAGATCATATGTTGCCACATTTGCCAGTTTTGTCCATGTTTTGGAGTTGTCTTTCGAAATATCTGCTGGTTGCTTAATTCCAATCCAGCAGCCTGTGATTAACTAAATATCAGCATTTTCCATAAGTGTCGAAGCCATCAGCTGAGCTGCATCTTATCCTGAAGTTGCATTTTTTGAACATTTCTTCAGTTATCAGTACATACTTGTACTTGCACATGCCATGGTCATCCAAAGAGAAATCTTGTTGTGTTGCACTGAGCCATTGCTGGTTTTGAAGCAAGCTTTAAAAAGAATATTTTCAGTCCAAACAGGAAGTGGAAATGCAATGCCAACAGGAAGTGCAATGCCAACAAGAAGTGGAATTACATCACAAATGTAATTAAAATGGAATCCATTTTTGTTTCACTCTTAATGCAAGCTTGACAACTCTTTAATTTGCATCACAATCTGCTTCATACTTTACCCAATTAAGGCACCTTGACACTTGCACGAATTTGATCCCTGCAATGCCACACAATTTGGCGTACTAATGTGTCCTGCTTATCCCGCTTCATTCCATTGCCACCCTATATAAAATAATCATTTCGTAGCCTGTTCCCAAGATTTTAACTGACTTGATTCTCAAAAGATCAAAGGTCAAGACTGGAAGCTTTTTAAAAACAAATTATTTATTTGTGAGCACAATACTTTCTGCTGTACACAAGCGATTGTTCCAAACTCCAACCAGTCCCAGCAGAAGACTGCCCCTCCCTGAGCCTGGTTCTGCTGAGGTTTCTTCCTGTTAAAAGGGAGTTTTTCCTTCCCACTGTCACCAAGTGCTTGCTCATAGGGGGTCATTTTGACCGTTGGGGTTTTTCTGTAATTATCGTATGGCTTTTGCCTTGCAATATAGAGCGCCTTGGGGCAACTGTTGTTGTGATTTGGCGCTATATAAATAAAATTGATTTGATTTGATTTAGTTCATTTTCACAATCAGAAACATCTGTTGGTAACAAAGCATAATGCAAAATATTCAAAAAATAAATCACTGCAGTGATTACATTATATTTGTCATAGAATGAACTGTTTGAGAAAGAGTGCAAAGTGGTCATGGGTGCTGCGATTTATTGTGGGAAAATAAAGGTTATTGTAATCACTTATGCTCAAGCAAGTATTAATTATTTATAAGTATTGTTTATTTAATTGTCTTTCAAACATCATGATGTCCAATCTCATGTTCGATAAACACCAGTTCTAATACATTCGGGGCTCAGCTGTTTGACTGACAGCTCACGTATTGATGCTTTTTTGCACATGTATTGATGCCAGAGGGTCAGGCTCCTGCTACCAGTGGAACAAAGTCACTGTCAAGTCATTCTCAAGTCATCAATCAGCAAGTCCCAAGTCAACTCTCAAGTCAGCTTGCAAACAGTTGGTGGTCATTATGACTTGCTATTCATGACTTGAGAGTGATTTGATGGTGACTTCATCCCACCTCTGGCTGCTACTGTACATTACATCTGTCCATTGATTATTATACATAACAAAATAAAAGAGAATCCACTCTGTTTTCTTTATTTTTATGGGCATTTCATATTGTGAAAGAGATTTCTTAATCCAAGTAGTCAGAGAAAAAATATGCATGTACACATGTACTTTCTGTAATGTATTTTTAATCATTGTGTTATTGTAACAATAATGGAATATTGACTCAAGGTTGGGTGGTACAGAAAACTGTGTAAAACATGAAGGGTTGTAATGACACTCCTTACCTCTCAGTATAGAACAGCTCACACTCCTACAAATATCTTACAGTAGCTACACTTATAAATAGCTACTCTTACATACATACGTTGTAATTTTTTCTTCGTCTGCCACAAATTTCTTCTTCCTGCTAAAAGAGTAGACATGACATTGGCAATCACACTGAGCTCTCGTGGTCCGCGAGATGTTAATGAGACCAAGAAGACAATCATGGTGGCAAAAAGATGAAGCCTTGGAGTTATGTAAAAGAAAGAAATTGGCCCATGGTTGACAGTGGCACAAAATTTCTACTTCAAAATACCCAATCTGGAAGGCCATGATAATAATAGATTAGCAGAGTTTGGCAGTGATCTGACCCTGTTCAGTATAGATGTCGGTGGAATAACGCTGGGCGGCAACAAGCATCCGTACAAACAACACAAATTACTGGTAGAAGATTTTCAAAAATCAGAGTAATTGGAAACACTTTTTAAAAAATTACTAGTCCAGCCATTTTTATTGTATTGTATTGTTTGTTCGAGTTTTTTTTTAAATCACCAGCCTTCTTGCAAGGTCATTCAGTTTTTGAGAGCTGCCTACTCCAGACAAAACATATTCAATGACTTAGGGCCCCTTCACACACAGTACTAATGTGGCTGAATTGCACATGAATTGTGGATGAAGCAGGAATCGTATGCAATATGTGTAAAATCATAGCTACCTCCAATGCCTCGTACACTTGTTGCTACAACTATTTGCGCATACCAGCGGCTGAAAGACAGAGTGTGCCCCGTGAGAGCCCATTGGATCCCTCTCACAGCAGGTGTCGGCCAAATTCCAGGTGACACACACAAACATCTACAAATGTGTGGCATTTTGCGCTGTCAGCACGATAACAGTCAGCACATGATCACTTTTGAGCTGGTGTTGAAATTTGTCTAAGTGCCCCCACAACTGTGCAGTTGCCAAGTACGTATGTGGCATGTCAGAGTGTCGGCTCCTCCCACAACATGTGCGCGTGTGGTTTGCAGGCCCCCTTGCAGGCGAGGTGCCTCTCATCTGATCACAGAGTGACACTTTGGTCTGTGCGCTGAACAGATGGGTAAATTAAATGGACTGCATTTATATAGCACTGCATCAGATGCCTCACATTCACCCAAATGTGAGGGTGCTGCCATACAAGGTATTCACTACACACTGGGAGCAATAGGGACCTTATCCAAGGGCCCTTAGTGATTTTCCAGTCAGGCTGGGATTTGAACCGAGGATCTTCTGGTCTTAAGCCCAACACCTTAACCACTAGACCATCATCTCCCCATCTCCCCATGACGGGAGGTGATGTGACGGGGGCTGTCAACAGCTGTCGAGACATCTCTGGTCCTGGACATCACAGATGCAGAACACGTAGCATATTTTGACGGACATGCACGTGTGTGTGCTTGCTGTCCTCATGTGGAAATACATAAAAACATATATCGCTTTTGCAACATGCTGGAGAAATGGGCCATCAGTTCATGTGGATGCGCAGCAGGTGATCTGAATGTCACGTCTGTCTGAAAGGACACGTGTGTCGGGCCGGACCGGGCTCATGCACGTGTCTGGCCCATCAAGCGTGCCCTGTGATCACTGCAGGACTATATGACAAGCCAACAGTGCAACAAATACACCACTTTCAGTCACGTATCAGCAGAAATACGCTGTAACAAACGTTGTTTGGTCAGTTATTATGACGCTTTTTCTCTTTTTTAAAAAATATGTTTATTTTCTTGTTGATTTTAGCCATTTCACACTCCTGTTATAAGACAATGATTGTAGCACAGTCATAAAGTTTCCATCTGGTAATCAGAACGTTTGAAAATTGCAGGTTCGAATCCCATGAGTGGCATTTACATTTTAATTAAGCAGGGTTATTTAACCGCAGGGTTCTGTATTACCTCCCCTTTTGTTTATTATTTATATTAACCAAGTGATATTCACTAATTATACAGCTAGTTTTTGTTTTATTGTTCTCCACATCAGCAGCGCAATGTGGTGCACCATGTCCCAGCTGCTCGCACTGTGTTCCTACTCACACGACACTGTTGCGAGCATGACACCGTTGCGTGCACAACACCGTTGTAGCGGGTTTGTACATCATCAACTTGTTGTTTCCCTGGTTCACTTATACGAGCTGTTCCGCTGTGATTTGCCCTGATTTCTACTTATTCGTACTATGTGTGAAAGGGCCCTTAGAAATGCTCATGTGTCCATCACCTGACTTGGCTAAAGAAAATGCTGTGAAAGTGATGATTTGTATTAAAGATAATCCAAAAATTTAATTTGTTCAATTCCTTATGGCCTCTGAAAATGGAGGCACAATATATGCGGGTGAGGTCAGCTCTGGTGCTGTGTATTACTATATCCACCAAACCATGAGACCACATTGGCAACCACCCAGACAGACAACCAGTCCATTTATGTGTACAAATTTGGAATAAAATATTTTTGTTTATCCCCTTGAATTGAATCTAAAACTCTACACTACAAGCACATCTTAAATATTTCATTTAAACTCCATTGTGGTTATGTACAGAGGAAAAATTGCAAACATTGTGTCACTGTCCAACTACTTATGGACCTGGTTTTTAATGTCATGAAGTCAAAGGTCAAGGTCACTAAAAGCCATTTTTGATCAAAAATGATTTTATGTGCACAATAACATAAAAGGATATGCATGTTATTGAGAACAAATTCAAGAGGCCTTTGATTTTGAGCTCAGAAATTTAAAGGTCACCATCAGTGGAAGTGTTTATTAATACATGTTTTTTAAACCATGAACAGAAAGGTAATTGCTCATTCTGCAAGACTTATTTTTCTCTGATGTGAGCTGTTTTTTATGGCAATGCCACTTTTCTTACAAACTTGATTACACAAGCACAGTTTCATGGTTTTACCTGTCAGTTGTACCCTGATGTCATCACTAGCCCTGTGGAGTTTCAATTATCCAATTATGGATTCTCCTGTGATGTTTATTAGCAGTATTATTAAAGCACTGCTAAAAAATGCCAGCTTACTACGTGATTTATGCTGTATTCTCACACATCAACTTCGTGGTGTGACATGGAAATTCACAGTACCAGACTCTACACACTTTTTGGCGAATCTCGACACTTAAATGACATGAGAAACATCTGCACATTCTCTCCTTGAAAAGACTGAGGTTGTTGCCACATTGAGTGATGCCAAATAGTCCAATTAACCAGTATGCCACGTGTGTAGGCGACGAGATTGCCTATCACGGTTACCCATGTGCAGTATTACCATTTCAAATATCTGTATACCATTTCAGTTATGAGACGATTAACTTTTTCTGTTTAGAATTCATTTTGACTTTGAAAACTGTGATCTATCAACAGCTACAGAAAAGCAAAAATGATACCAGGGTTGGGTTGTAAGGCATTCCAACACACACAAGTCAAAAAGTATGTTTTGTTAGTGGAAGGAGCATTTTCCATATTCCTATTAAAAAATAGTAATAATAAACAGTATTTCTGCTCCTGTGCAAGTCATTTATTTGAGTCAGAAATCTACTTTTTACTTAATCCCTTCTGTCATGGTTCATGTTGTGTTTTGTGGCTATACTTCCTGTTCATATGCATGCTTATTTCAGGGGTCAATGAATCACACACTATTTAGCTGTTCAGAGCCCCTCATTCTAGTGCCAAAATATTTAGTGTTCATGACCATCCTCTTATTATTTCTCTGTGGTTTCTTGTGATCTCATTGTATTTACTGAGTTTAGTCTGCCTTCTTTAAACACTGTCAGCTTCTGTGTTAGCTTCTTTGGTCATTCTCACATGGACAATTTGGTCACGTGGACTGTCTACTCTGTTTACCCTGTTTATCTGGGCTACTCGTGTGATTTCACCCTAGAGCACTACTCTAGGGTGAAAAGGTGCACTACAGGCCTCTACTGGTGGTTGGCTCTCACTGCAGTATTGTATCACTTCCTGTTCCGGAGCACAGCGGTGTTTTGCTGTATCTGTTAGCTGTTTAATCTGCGCAGTTAGATTGATCTAGTTAACTAGAAAACGATTTGTTTCACAGTATAATCTTCACGTGCCTTAACTAAAGCACTCCCTCTGCTGAATCACCTCTAAATTATTTACACATTATTCACTTTGTGTGTTTTTAGGAATCCGCTAGCTTAGCGCAGCTACTAGCTCTTAGCCGGTTTAGCATGGCGGCTTCTCCTGTCTCTCCTGCACTTTTCTGCTCTGGGTGTGAAATGTTTAGTTATTCCTCGGCCTCCTTTAGCAGTAATGGTACTTGTAATAAGTGTAGCTTATTCGTAGCTTTGGAGGCCAGGCTGGGTGAATTGGAGACTCGGCTCCGCACTGTGGAAAATTCTACAGCTAGCCAGGCCCCTGTAGTCAGTGCGGACCAAGGTAGCTTAGCCGCCGTTAGTTCCCTTCCAGCAGATCCCGAGCAGTCGGGAAAGCAGGCCAACTGGGTGACTGTGAGGAGGAAGCGTAGCCCTAAACAGAAGCCCCGTGTACACCGCCAACCCGTTGACATTTCTAACCATTTTTCCCCACTCGGCAACACACCCACTGAGGATCAAACTCTGGTTATTGGCTACTCTGTTTTGAGAAATGTGAAGTTAGCGACACCAGCAACCATAGTCAATTGTCTTCCAGGGGCCAGAGCAGGCGACATTGAAGGAAATTTGAAACTGCTGGCTAAGGCTAAGCGTAAATTTGGTAAGATTGTAATTCACGTCGGCAGTAATGATACCCGGTTACGCCAATCGGAGGTCACTAAAATTAACATTGAATCGGTGTGTAACTTTGCAAAAACAGTGTCGGACTCTGTAGTTTTCTCTGGGCCCCTGCCCAGTCGGACCGGGAGTGACATGTTTAGCCACATGTTCTCCCTGAATTGCTGGCTGTCTGAGTGGTGTCCAAATAATGAGGTGGGCTTCATAGATAATTGGCAAAGCTTCTGGGGAAAACCTGGTCTTGTTAGGAGAGACGGCATCCATCCCACTTTGGATGGAGCAGCTCTCATTTCTAGAAATCTGGCCAATTTTCTTAAATCCTCCAAACCGTGACTATCCAGGGTTGGGACCAGGAAGCAGAGTTGTAGTCTTACACACCTCTCTGCAGCTTCTCTCCCCCTGCCATCCCCTCATTACCCCATCCCCGTAGAGACGGTGCCTGCTCCCAGACCACCAATAACCAGTAAAAATCTATTTAAGCATAAAAATTCAAAAAGAAAAAATAATATAGCACCTTCAACTGCACCACAGACTAAAACAGTTAAATGTGGTCTATTAAACATTAGGTCTCTCTCTTCTAAGTCCCTGTTAGTAAATGATATAATAATTGATCAACATATTGATTTATTCTGCCTTACAGAAACCTGGTTACAGCAGGATGAATATGTTAGTTTAAATGAGTCAACACCCCCGAGTCACACTAACTGCCAGAATGCTCATAGCACGGGCCGAGGTGGAGGATTAGTAGCAATCTTCCATTCCAGCTTATTAATTAATCAAAAACCCAGACAGAGCTTTAATTCATTTGAAAGCTTGACTCTTAGTCTTGTCCATCCAAGTTGGAAGTCCCAAAAAACAGTTTTATTTGTTATTATCTATCGTCCACCTGGTCGTTACTGTGAGTTTCTCTGTGAATTTTCAGACCTTTTGTCTGACTTACTGCTTAGCTCAGATAAGATAATTATAGTGGGCGATTTTAACATCCACGCAGATGCTGAGAATGATAGCCTCAACACTGCATTGAATCTATTATTAGACTCAATTGGCTTTGCTCAAAATGTAAATGAGTCCACCCACCACTTTAATCATATCTTAGATCTTGTTCTGACTTATGGTATGGAAATTGAAGACTTAACAGTATTCCCTGAAAACTCCCTTCTGTCTGATCATTTCTTAATAACATTTACATTTACTCTGATGGACTACCCAGCAGTGGGGAATAAGTTTCATTACACTAGAAGTCTTTCAGAAAGCGCTGTAACTAGGTTTAAGGATATGATTCCTTCTTTATGTTCTCTAATGCCATATACCAACACAGTGCAGAGTAGCTACCTAAACTCTGTAAGTGAGATAGAGTATCTCGTCAATAGTTTTACATCCTCATTGAAGACAACTTTGGATGCTGTAGCTCCTCTGAAAAAGAGAGCTTTAAATCAGAAGTGCCTGACTCCATGGTATAACTCACAAACTGGCAGCTTAAAGCAGATAACCCGTAGGTTGGAGAGGAAATGGCGTCTCACTAATTTAGAAGATCTTCACTTAGCCTGGAAAAAGAGTCTGTTGCTATATAAAAAAGCCCTCCGTAAAGCTAGGACATCTTACTACTCATCACTAATTGAAGAAAATAAGAACAACCCCAGGTTTCTTTTCAGCACTGTAGCCAGGCTGACAAAGAGTCAGAGCTCTATTGAGCCGAGTACTCCTTTAACTTTAACTAGTAATGACTTCATGACTTTCTTTGCTAATAAAATTTTAACTATTAGAGAAAAAAATTACTCATAAATATCCCAAAGACGTATCGTTATCTTTGGCTGCTTTCAGTGATGCCGGTATTTGGTTAGACTCTTTCTCTCTGATTGTTCTGTCTGAGTTATTTTCATTAGTTACTTCCTCCAAACCATCAACATGTCTATTAGACCCCATTCCTACCAGGCTGCTCAAGGAAGCCCTACCATTAATTAATGCTTCGATCTTAAATATGATCAATCTATCTTTATTAGTTGGCTATGTACCACAGGCTTTTAAGGTGGCAGTAATTAAACCATTACTTAAAAAGCCATCACTTGACCCAGCTATCTTAGCTAATTATAGGCCAATCTCCAACCTTCCTTTTCTCTCAAAAATTCTTGAAAGGGTAGTTGTAAAACAGCTAACTGATCATCTGCAGAGGAATGGTCTATTTGAAGAGTTTCAGTCAGGTTTTAGAATTCATCATACTGCAGAAACAGCATTAGTGAAGGTTACAAATGATCTTCTTATGGCCTCAGACAGTGGACTCATCTCTGTGCTTGTTCTGTTAGACCTCAGTGCTGCTTTTGATACTGTTGACCATAAAATTTTATTACAGAGATTAGAGCATGCCATAGGTATTAAAGGCACTGCGCTGCGGTGGTTTGAATCATATTTATCTAATAGATTACAATTTGTTCATGTAAATGGGGAATCTTCTTCACAGACTAAGGTTAATTATGGAGTTCCACAAGGTTCTGTGCTAGGACCAATTTTATTCACTTTATACATGTTTCCCTTAGGCAGTATTATTAGACAGCATTGCTTAAATTTTCATTGTTACACAGATGATACCCAGCTTTATCTATCCAATTTCCATACCATAAGTCAGAACAAGATCTAAGGTATGATTAAAGTGGGGGGTGGACTCATTTACATTTTGAGCAAAGCCAATCGAGTCTAACAATAGATTAAATGCAGTGTTGAGACTATCATTCTCAGCATCTGTGTGGATGTTAAAATCGCCCACTATAATTATCTTATCTAAGCTAAGCACTAAGTCAGACAAAAGGTCCGAAAATTCACAGAGAATCTCACAGTAATGACCAGGAGGACGATAGATAACAACAAATAAAACTGTTTTTTGGGAATTCCAATTTGGATGGACAAGACTAAGAGACAAGCTTTCAAATGAATTAAAGCTCTGTCTGAGTTTTGGTTAATTAATAAGCTGGAGTGGAAGATTGCTGCTAATCCTCCGCCTCGGCCCGTGCTACGAGCGTTCTAGCAGTTAGCGTGACTCGGGGGTGTTGACTCATTTAAACTAACATATTCATCCTGCTGTAACCAGGTTTCTGTAAGGCAGAATAAATCAATATGTTGATCAATTATTATATAATTTACTAACAGGCACTTAGAAGAGAGAGATCTAATGTTTAATAGACCACATTTAACTGTTTTAGTCTGTGGTGCAGTTGAAGGTGCTATATTATTTTTTCTTTTTGAATTTTTATGCTTAAATAGATTTTTACTGGTTGTTGGTGGTCTGGGAGCACGCACTGTCTCTACGGGGATGGGGTAATGAGGGGATGGCAGGGGGAGAGAAGCTGCAGAGAGGTGTGCAAGACTACAACTCTGCTTCCTGGTCCCAACCCTGGATAGTCACGGTTTGGAGGATTTAAGAAAATTGGCCAGATTTCTAGAAATGAGAGCTGCTCCATCCAAAGTGGGATGGATGCCGTCTCTCCTAACAAGACCAGGTTTTCCCCAGAAGCTTTGCCAATTATCTATGAAGCCCACCTCATTACAGACATAAAGACATGGATGACCACTAATTTCCTGTTTTTAAACTCAGATAAAACTGAAGTTATTGTACTTGGCCCCACAAATCTTAGAAACATGGTGTCTAACCAGATCCTTACTCTGGATGGCATTACCCTGACCTCTAGTAATACTGTGAGAAATCTTGGAGTCATTTTTGATCAGGATATGTCATTCAATGCGCATATTAAACAAATATGTAGGACTGCTTTTTTGCATTTGCGCAATATCTCTAAAATTAGAAAGGTCTTGTCTCAGAGTGATGCTGAAAAACTAATTCATGCATTTATTTCCTCTAGGCTGGACTATTGTAATTCATTATTATCAGGTTGTCCTAAAAGTTCCCTGAAAAGCCTTCAGTTAATTCAAAATGCTGCAGTTAGAGTACTGACAGGGACTAGAAGGAGAGAGCATATCTCACCCATATTGGCCTCTCTTCATTGGCTTCCTGTTAATTCTAGAATAGAATTTAAAACTCTTCTTCTTACTTACAAGGTTTTGAATAATCAGGTCCCATCTTATCTTAGGGACCTCATAGTACCATATCACCCCAATAGAGCGCTTCGCTCTCAGACTGCAGGCTTACTTGTAGTTCCTAGGGTTTGTAAGAGTAGAATGGGAGGCAGAGCCTTCAGCTTTCAGGCTCCTCTCCTCTGGAACCAGCTCCCAATTCAGATCAGGGAGACAGACACCCTCTCTACTTTTAAGATTAAGCTTAAAACTTTCCTTTTTGCTAAAGCTTATAGTTAGGGCTGGATCAGGTGACCCTGAACCATCCCTTAGTTATGCTCCTATAGACTTAGACTGCTGGGGGGTTCCCATGATGCACTGAGTGTTTCTTTCTCTTTTTGCTCTGTATGCACCACTCTGCATTTAATCATTAGTGATTGATCTCTGCTCCCCTCCACAGCATGTCTTTTTCCTGGTTCTCTCCCTCAGCCCCAACCAGTCCCAGCAGAAGACTGCCCCTCCCTGAGCCTGGTTCTGCTGGAGGTTTCTTCCTGTTAAAAGGGAGTTTTTCCTTCCCACTGTTGCCAAGTGCTTGCTCACAGGGGGTCGTTTTGACCGTTGGGGTTTTTCCGTAATTATTTTATGGCTTTTGCCTTACAATATAAAGCGCCTTGGGGCAACTATTTGTTGTGATTTGGCGCTATATAAATAAA
This sequence comes from Thalassophryne amazonica, assembly GCF_902500255.1. Taxonomy (NCBI): domain Eukaryota; kingdom Metazoa; phylum Chordata; class Actinopteri; order Batrachoidiformes; family Batrachoididae; genus Thalassophryne; species Thalassophryne amazonica. The sequence continues at coordinate 85,481,427 of NC_047109.1, forward strand.
ATTGATTTGATTTGGTTTTGATTAGAGACTCTTCCGTCTCTGTGGACTGCTCTGTTGCTGTCTGATTTTACTCAGTGTGATAAATAAAGTGTATTTTACCTGCTTGCGCTGTTCTCTGCATTGGGGTCTCCACCTGTGTAACAAACATCACAGCTTCAAACCATGCATACATCCATTTTCTGAACATAGTTATTCTTGTTAAGGGTCCCAGGGGGACTGGAGCTTATCTCAGCATCCATTGGGTGAGAACACCCAGAGGAAACCCACACAAACACGGGAAAACATGCAAACCCCACACAGAAAGGACCAGGTTGGAAGCAAACCCACGGCCTAGGTTTTGCAAATATAAATTTTACAATTTTACTTTGGTTAGTGACAGTCAGATGCTGTTTTTCCATCAAAAACCAACAGGAACAAGAATTATGTGTTGTCTTTTCTTTCATTTTATAAAACCGGCCAGTCAGAAATGTCTCTTGAGAGTGGGACTTCCCTGCGATCGCTTAACACCAGTGATTTTTTTGTTGTTGTTGTTGTTTTCTGTCACTATTTGAGACAGTCAAAAAACACAGTCCCACTAGACTGTTTTGTCTCAGTGGGACAACTATGATTCTTCTTTCTTCTGAGCAAACATCAATTTTCCCATCTTCGCTCTTCCGTGTCTTTGTGCTGTCCTCCTCTGCCTTCAGGATATAGTTGCTTGCATTTTGTGTTTTTGTGTGTGATTTGGCTTGTTCTTGTGGAAACTTTTGTGCACGTACGTGCAGTGTTTGCAGGCGTGTATCTGCTCAGCCTCACTGGGGTTTGTATATACGCCTAGGCTTTGCCATTGTTACGCCAGCTTTGTGCATTTAAGCAGCTCTGTGCGTGTGTGTGTGTGAGTGTGTATGTGTAATACACAGATGCACACACATTCATGAATGTTAATGAGCAATTGCACCCGTAACCTGCCAACACCCGTATCCTCTCTCTGTTCGTCCATTGTGTCCAATGTTGTGTTCATGTGGCTCTGGGCATTTGGCCGCTACAGAGGACAATGAAGACCTGACAATAGACGAAAATAGATGAGATCCGCCACGGCGCAGCAGGATAAAGCACCCACCATGTACTTACAGGACAGTTTGAATCGTCATCACATCTGTTCTCTCCGACTGTACCACCTCTTTCAACCTTTCTGTCATTGTGCATTGTGGACAAGCTGTAATGTCCTAATCAATCAATCAACTTTTTTCTTATATAGCGCCAAATCACAACAAACAGTTGCCTGTGTTATCACATCGAATTAAATTAACAGTATACTGCAGTGTTTTAACAAGTATCTTTTTCCAAAGCAGATGGCTGTAAAATGTGTGAATGCTTGGAAGAATATCTGACCATTTAGTCCTCCGACCTCACCCCTACTCCACCCCCCCCCCCCCCCCCCCCCCAGGACCTCCTCCATCCAGCAAAAGCCAACTGGCAGGTTGACATCCTGTATCTAAAATCTATGAGTCATTCTTTCTCCATCAATCTCTCTGTCTCAATAAGCCATCAGTGGTTTTGGTTCTGATCCAAATCAATCCAGTTCTGACACTGACCTGAATCATTCATCTCCCCCTGCTGTCTCTCTCTATCTTTGCGCCTTTCTAACAGTTGGAGTATGCAGCCAGCTGCCAGCAAGCATCACTCATGTTGTCAGGATCTGGCTATGAAGCTGCTGTTGGCTTTGAGGGAAAGTTCTGCTGAGAGTTTCTCTTCTTCTGTAGCTAAACAGCTTTGATGCACTGAGTATTTAGGAGTCAGGTCAGATGGTTTTGCAATTTAGGGCTGTGCAAGCACGACACAGTCTCATTCATAAACATGAAAAACAGGGACATTTTGTCAGGTCCCGTTTGTGTCACTACATGCACATGAGTGCGCCCTTTGGCGCTGGTTTAGCAACATGCAGCCAGTTGGATTTCTCTGAAAAGTCTGAATTAATCACAGCTGCTGAAAAAAGGTTAACATAAAACTTGAATAAAAATCTTTCAACTCAGTTTCCCCAGCTGCACATAAACTATTTTATCAAACAATATGTGCACTCAAAAAGGGCTCATTGGATGAACTCAACTAAAGCACATTCATGCAAGACAATGTAATTTAATTGGGATGGGACTACATATATTTATTAGATGAAATCCAATCCAATGAGTCAGTTTTGAGTGTATCACACAAACAAATGATTCGTTTTATGAGCTCAATTCAATTATGTGCAGGATTTCCATTTTAGTTAAATTATCTAGCGTGGATGTACTTTATTTGAGTTGGGACTACATATATTTGTTAGATGGAATCCAATCCAATGAGACAGTTTTTTGAGTGCATCACACAAACAAATGATTCATTGGATGAGCTCAATTCAATTATGTGCAGGACTTCCATCTAATAAATATATGTAGTCCCAAATAAATTAAGTTAAATTATCTTGCATGGATGTACTTAATTTGAGTTGGGGCTGCATATATTTATTAGATGGAAATCCTGCTCATAATTGAGTTGAGTTCAGCCAATGCATTAATGTGTGTAAAGTTAATTATGTTTACTTTATGTCCATATGAAGTAATTTGAAAGTAATAGTTACAAGATAATTTTATTTATTGGTTGTTTTTCCCAACTATGTCAGTTATTATGAATCAACAATTTACACCAAGACTAACGCCTCTTAAACCAGTATGGAATATTCCAAGTGTGAGAAATGGATGGAATAACTTGTAAAAGCTTCTCAGTGAATAATTACCATAATTGAGGGTTAACTGTGGAACCTTTGGCAGTATTTAAAAGCTTAAGAACCTGTGCCTTCTTGTGTTTACGTGCAGGGAAATCTAAAGAATTAAGAGTACAATTTTGAATCTCCAGAAGTCAGATTCCTCCTTAGGTACCACCTGTAAAAGAGTCATAGTACCATAAGCAACTGTACAATCTATATACAAAAAATATAAGCTTTAGACCATACACATTGTCACGTGCCCATGGCTCAGAGGACAGTGACAAGGAGCAGACACAAACGAGAGGATTAGGAAAATATAAGTATTTATTTACAATAGTTTAAGTCAATAAGTTAAAAGGTGCAAAGATGTGCAGCTGTGCAAAAAGGCGCTGTGTTACCGGTCGGCGCAGCAAGACATCCTAGAAAGAGGGAGAGAACAAAACAAATTAGTTGGGCCCACAAGTTTTTCCTTTTTTTTTTTGTTTTAGTAGTACTACATTATTTTATATATATATATATATATATATATATATTTTTTTTTTTTTTTTTTTTTTTTTTTTTTTTTTTTTTTTGCACCAAAATTATAATATTATTTTCAGCTTACCTATATTCAGCCATATTTTTTTTTCTTTACAAACTACTGATAGGACTAAGGTTTTTTTTTTATTTTCCATTGTCAAACAAGAGAAGTTCTACCATTTACAAGGAATCAAATTAGACTTAGCTATACAAGGCTAAAGATGACACCAATTGGTAAAGTCACAAGCTTAGCACATGTCCTCTGCTGCACCTCCAGAGTTCCGGCGCCTAAAACTGGGGAGAGGCAGAAGAGAGACAGGCACAAAAGTTAAGGCAACTTTTCCCTTTTTTTTTTTTTAAACTGGTGCACGTGACAAAGCATCAGCTAACAAGTTATCAGAACCTTTAATATGACGAATGTCTAAACTGAACACCTGTAGAAACAGCGCCCATCGAATTAGACGTTGATTTGAACTTTTCAGAGTGCTTAAGAACGTGAGTGGATTATGGTCTGTATAAATGATCAAAGGACCATCACCGCAAGTCACATCAATCTCAAAATGTTGAAGGGCCAAGATAAGTGCGAGAGTTTCCTTCTCAATTGTCGAATAATTTAATTGATACGAGTTAAACATTTTAGAAAAGTAACAGACTGGTTTGTCAACTCCATCGTGCTCCTGGAGCAAAACAGCACCAGCTCCAACTTGACTAGCATCTACATGAATTTTGAACGGCCGATCCATTATGGGAGCAACAAAGACTGGCTCAACACATAACAGCAACTTGACATTCTTGAAAGCGGTCTGACAAACGGTAGACCACTGAAAACCAACAGTACTTTTCAACAAATTTGTAAGCGAAGCAACAACTGTTGAAAAATTTGGACAAAAACTTCTATAATAGCCAACCAACCCTAAGAAACGCATCAACTCCTTTTTAGTACTTGGAGGCGGATAATCCAAAATTGCTTGTACCTTTGCATCAACTGGCCGCACTTCCCCCTGCCCCACTACACGCCCCAAATAAGTAACAGTTGCACGAGCGAACTCACACTTCACCAGACTGACTGTGAGGCACGCAGAGGAAAGGCGATCAAATAAGGCACGAATACGCTGGACATGGTCAATCCAAGTGTCACTAAACACTACTACGTCGTCAAGATAGACCGCACAGCCTTCCAGACCAGATGTTACCATGTTCATTAACCTTTGGCATTTCGCAGGCCAAAACTCATCACAGTGTATTCAAATAAACCAAATGGAGTAACGAAAGCGGAAATCTATCTTGCACGGGCAGACAACTCAACCTGCCAATATCCCTTTAGTAAATCAAATTTGCTCACAAATTTAGCAAAACCAATTTGGTCAGTGCAATCTTCCATTCGTGGTAACGGATACGAATCTGGTTTTGTCACTTTATTTACTTTTCGATAGTCAGTACAAAAACGTGGTGATTTGTCTGACTTATCCACCAGCAGGCTCGGAGAGGCCAACTGGAGGATGATGGGACAGCTATGCCACTGTCCAGCATATACTGGACCTCAGCTTCCATTACCTTACGTTTCTGAGGAGCACACCTATAGAACCGCTGTTTGATTGGAATGCTCTCACCAACATCTATGTCATGCTCTATCAGGTGTGTTCGTGAAGGTGTATCTCTGAACAACTCTGGATAGGAGTCGATCACTTCTGTCAGTTCAGCACATTGCTCCCGATACAAGTGACTGAACAGCGACTGCAACTTACTCAAGGTCTCAGAGTTCTTAAGTCAACCACACAACATGGAGTCATCAGGCCACTTCACATCCACCTCCTCCTGGGCAGGAGCCTGCTGACCTGAGGGAACAGAGTGGACAGTGAGAGCTGCAGAAGCGACACTACTCTGCGGAGCCGCATCACCGCGAGAATAGTATGGCTTGAGTAGATTGACATGACATAATCGCTACACCTTTCTGCGATTAGGTGTAGCGATCATGTAATTATCCGAATCCTTGCTCTCAACAACATAAGGGCCAGAGAACGGTGAATTAGTTAAAGGGGTCAAGGCCAAGACCAGATCCCCTGGGCTGAACTCTCAACGTTCAGTTTTCCAATCAAGTACTTTCTTCATTTTCCCCTGTGCACCCTTCACGTTTTCCTGTGCTTTTTCTACAGCCACATACAAAAGATGGCGAAAACCATTGACATAGTAAATCACATTTTTAGGGGGATCAGAGTCAACCACCAAACCATCCTTTAGTATGGCCAGTGGACCCCGCACTGCATGTCCAAACACCAAATCATTTGGACTGAATCCAGTGCTCTCTTGAACCACCTCCCGAGCTGACAACATAAGCCATGGTAACCCCTCCTCCCAGTCACCCCTCAATTCTGTACAGTAAGCTCTTAACAAGGACTTCAAAGTCTGGTGAAACCTCTCTAGCGCCCCCTGGCTCTGCGCATGATAGGCGGACGCAACATTGTGTTTTACCCTCAACTGTTTCAAAACCCGGGCAAAGACACGGTGCATAAAATTTGTGCCCTGGTCAGACTGTACAACACGTGGGATGCCAAAAATTGACATGAAATTAGACAAAGCTTTAATGACTGACCGAGCTGTAATTTTACATCACGGATATGCAGCAGGATATCGTGTTGCTTGGCACATCACTGTTAACAAATAGGAGGAGCCAGATTTTGAGGGAGGAAGCGGACCCACACAATCTATGATAATGTGATCAAAAGGCTTGCTTATGGCTGGAATGGGACACAGGGGTGCAGGCTTAAGTATTTGGTTTGGCTTTGCAGTTAACTGAGTTTTAATGTATTTTGACACATCACGTTTTAACCGAGTCCAGAAAAAATAATGCAGCACTCTATCACACGTTTTCTTTACACCTAAGTGGCCAGAGTCATCATTTGCAACTCTGAGCACATCGTCACAAAACATTTCAGGAACAACAATCTGAAAAATGGGCTCACCAATGAAGTCACCATGACATGAGACCCACCTGCGCACCAACAGACCCTCCTGCATGAAGTACCCATGAGCAGCACTCTGTATCTTGTCACCTGGAAGAACATTTTCAAACAAAACTGAAAGAGTTGGATCAGACTTTTGAGGCTGACTCCATTCCTTCACAGAGACAGATGCGGGGAGCTCGGGACTGAGCTCTCCAGCACATCCGACTCAGACGCACGGAATTGAGCGTGCGTCACGACACAAGCCGGAAACACCTCTGGACACTGCTCTTCAAGCGGAGACGATGCGCGTGGCTCATGGGTCACCACGGGCAAAGGAGACCTCGGCCACACTGCACTACCAACTAAATCATTGCCTAAAATCAATGAAACCCCAGGAAGCGGCAGAGCGGGGCGCACGCCTACAATCACCAGACCATCAATAAACCCACATTCTAACATAATTGTGTGCCTCGGCACGGAGACCACACCCAGCTCCATCCCATGCATAAGGACAGAGTCACCTGTTTCTGTAGCAGAGGAGAATGGAAGCATAGAAGCCACTATAAATGAATGTTTAGCCCCTGTGTCATGCAGCATCTTAATATGAACGCGCTGCTCGCTCCCCACAACGGACACATACGCATCATGGATAAAAGGAACAAAAACTTTATCTAACTTTTTCCTGGACTTATTGTTTGAAGCTGACAGAGCAGGAGCTGAAGGTACGTACATTTTACGCCTGCTTTTAGACTTGAGCACAGGACACTGAGACTTCCAGTGGCCCATTGCCTAACAGTAGTTACACCTGCTAGAGTGCCCTCTGAATGAAGCAGAGTGACCCTGCGCAAAGGTCTGCGAGTAGGAGTGACTTTCACTGACTATAGGCTTGGTCCTAGATGGAAAAATTTCACCCACAGCCCCCTTGTGAGTCAGGACAAAATCATCTGCCAGCACCGCTGTGAAGGCAGCAGAGCTGGGTTTCTGTTCAGTAACATAAGTAGCTGCACGCTGAGGAATACAGTTCTTAAACTGCTACAGGACCATTAACTCTGACAAACCCTCAAAAGTGTCAATATTCAAAACAGAACACCAACGATTAAATTGACAGGTTAAATCTCTAACGAATTCCACGTGAGTTTGACGTTCATTTTTCTCAAAATTCCTGAATTTCTGGCGGTAAGCCTCTGGGACTAATTCGTAGGATTTTAGGACCACGGCCTTTATTTTGGCATAATCCAGACACTCTGCAGCGTTCAACGCAGAATAAGCCTCCTGGGCATGACCAGTAAACACGGAGTGCAACAACAAAGCTCTATCACAATCCGCCCAGTTTTTTACATCTGCAATGCGCTCGAACAGAACGAAAAAGTATCTGGATCTTTTTCATTAAATTTTGGCATTAGGTGCAGACTAGCACCCATGTCAAACGCGTTAGGATCAGGCCTACAAACAGCAGAGGAAAATGATTCTTCACTCACCTCGCCTATAACCTTACCATCATGAATCAAATTCAATTTATACTGTTCCAATTACAATCTCATTTTTTCAATCTCTTGTCTGACACGTTCCAATTGAACCTCTTTTTCAGCTTCAGTTCTCAGTCTCATTTGTTCCAATTGAAGTTCAGCATCTTTTCTACTTTTCTCTTGTTCAATTTGCAGCAACATTAATTCCTTACGCTGCTCAAAACTCAGTCCATCAAACGAAACAGACAACTCGGGTTTAGAATTGACATATAAACCTGACTGTTGCTCTCCCCCTCTCAGGACGCCTTTATTAAAAAGCGCAGCAGTGATTATATCTCTAACATCATCTTTGTGTGTATTATTTACCACTGTAATGCCATAGTGTTTAGCTATCTGAAATAAGTGTTTCTTTTGACAATTTTCCAAAAAACTTTCAGAAGGAGCAGAGAAAAAATGCGAAACAGAAGCCAAAGTTACAAAAAAAAAGTAATGTGAACCGAACTGAATGCAAACTGCCAATCTCGATATAACCGAGGCTGAGGGCCAGCGCATCCCTCGGAGTCCCCCGCCCTGAACTACTTAACCCAAATCTACCTGCTTAACCTAGTCTTCTTGCGGTCTCATATGGTGGGTATTTATGCGCTAAAACCCGATGGGTCTGAGCAGCAACCAGCAGGCTGGCAACCCCCAGAACACCACGGACGTGCTCCCAAGCCGAAGCTTGTAGCCACGTTCACCGCTGCCCTCACAAAATAAAAGCAGGCAAATCTCCTTATAAGAAAAGCCACTAAAGCCTAACGAAGGACTCCAAAACACCATGCAGCACGAGACAGCACTTACCTTCACAGGTGCGCACCAGATTCTAATCATGTAATCAGCGCACGGCAAGGCCCCAACACAAAAAACAGGCCTAAAAACAAACTTTAACCAAATAAATTTACAAAAACTAAACACGCTGACTACAAAAATTTAATTTAAAGGACGAGCCCCCACTCTTGTCACGTGCCCATGGCTCAGAGGACAGTGACAAGGAGGAGACACAAACGAGAGGATTAGAAAAATATAAGTATTTATTTACAGTAGTTTAAGTCAATAAGTTAAAAGGTGCAAAGATGTGCAGCTGTGCAAAAAGGCGCTCTGTTACCGGTCAACCCAGCAAGACGTCCTAGAGAGAGGGAGAGAACAAAACAAATTAGTTGGGCCCACTTAAATAAGAGACAGGGACACCGGGCCCAGGTGCCCCTGATTATGGGCCCGCCCCGCTACAGGACGGCGGGGGCCATCACAACATCTACAAGCCCAAATTAACATTAGGAATTTATGAACATGAATTGTAAAGGCACAATAGAACCTCATGTTCACAACTAGGAACTTGAAGAAGAACTTACAGGCACCAGATAGAAAAGTGACATCATCTACTGTTGTGTGTTGGGGGTGTTTGGCTGGACATTTTGGTGTTCTTTTCTTTTCTTTGCTCTCCAGGTGGTATGCAAACTGATTTATTGTCTGTGGAGAAGGTGCTGGCAGAAGAGTCCTTCACCCTCATCAACGCAGGTCCGCTCCTCAACCCGCGTCGACACATAACAATCTACCATTAGGAGAGCATTCCATCATGACCTGAAAATTCAGTGAGGACCACTTCAGTCAAAAGGAAAGCTTTATTTCATTGCAATATGTTGTCTTTGACTGTTTGGCTCTGTTCTGGGACCTCTCTACTTTTCCATGTGTTTATGTGGAAAAGCCTATAGGGAGGATATAAAGACTATAGCAGGAAGGCATCAGTAAAGACCAACACAGCAGGCAGCAGTGACAACAATATGACAGCGTGTAAGCTGGACAACACAAAGGCAAAACAGGAAGAGCTGGGGAGGGGGTGGGTGGCAGTTCAGTTTCTGGAAGAACCAGCTATGCTAGCTGTGGCAATAAATTAGGTGCTGTATAAGGAAAGTACCAATTAAGGAAAGTACCAATCGCAGGTGTATAAGGGAGTCAGATGAGCTGTTAGTTGATGTGGGCTGAACTTCACTTCGTGGCCTGCCAGAACTAAGGCCCCTACACTCATAGTACGAATGTGGTCGAATTGCGCATAAAGTGCACATTGAAGCAGGAATCGTATGCAATACGTGTGAAATCGTAGCTGCCTCCAATGCCTCGTACACCTGTTGCTACAACTATTTGTGCACACCACTGGCTGAAAGACAGAGTGTGCGCTCTGAGAGCTCATCAAACCCTCTCACTGCAGGTATCGGCCAAATTCCAGTTAACACACATGAACATCTAACACCACTTGCTTGGCACTTTGAAAATGTGTGGCCATTCGCGCTATTAGCATGAAAACAGTCAGCAGACGATCACAGTCGAGCTGGATGTGAAATTTGTCTAAGTGCCTCCATGAGTGTGGCTTTGCAAATAGACACAGTGACACGTTGGTGTGTGCGCTGAACTGACAGGGGGTGTGGCCGCTGACAGGAGTGGCTGTGGAGATCTGTGGTCCTGGACGTTCCAGCTGGAGAACACGTACTGTGTTTGGATGGACATGAACTAACAACTGTCCACTGTGACGCGTGTGTGTCTGCTTGCTGTCCTCACATGGACATACATAACATATATCACTGTTACAGTGGGTTGCAGCGAGCGCGCGCATGGCGTGCACATTGACAGGCTACCCCAGGTGAAATCAGCTGGCAGTCTGATTGTCACGTCACCCACGTGAGCTCTGTTCCACATGATACAATGTCTGTCTTGCAGCGCGCCATCCACAAGACATGCGTATCAAGCAGGACATGCACACGGGGCTGGCTGGACATGCCGCCAGCAGATGTGGACATGATAAGAGTGCCCTGCTCCATTCATATAATTTCATGACTGTACATCTGTGACCATGGGTCATCTACAGAGGAACAGACAGATCATACTTGTATTGCCCGCTTGATAAGAGGGATTCAATAAAATGTGGTGTTTTTATATGGTGTGTGGTTGTTTTTTTTTAAATATGTCCATGTCATTTTTGATATCAGACATTTTCCCGCACCTTTTACAGGACAGCGATGGTGGCTCAGTGGTAATGTTTCTGCCTGGCAATCGGAGCTTTTGGAAATTGCAGGTTCGAATCCCGTGTGTGGCATGTATTTTTTTTTTCACAGCAGCTGCGCGATGGGTAACCATATTGCACAGCTGGTCACACTGTGTTCCCGTGTGCACGAAACCATTGCAGCGGCATCATTCATGCCTGGCCTTCAGCTCAACGTTTTCGTGGTTCGCTCATACAAGCTGTTCCGCCATGATTCGCTCTGATTTGTACTGATTTGTACTATGTGTGAAGGGGCCCTAACACACCGCTAAGTTTGACCAAAGAGGAAGCCTTTAATCTAAAATCAGCATACAGTGGAGCCAAAAAGTATTTAGACAGTCCCTGATTGTGCAAGTTCTCCTACTTAGAAAGATGAGAGAGGTCTGTAATTTTCATCATAGGTAAACTTCAACTATGAGAGACAAAATGAGAAAAAATATCCAGGAAATCACATTGTAGGATTTTTAAAGAATTTATTTGTAAATTATGGTGGAAAATAAGTATATGGTCAATAACAAAAGTTAAACTCAATACTTTGTAACATAATCTTTGTTGGCAATGACAGAGCTCAGACGTTTCCTGTAAGTCTTCACCAGGTTTGCACACACTGTAGCTGGTATTTTGGCCCATTCCTCCATGCAAATCTCCTCTAGAGCAGTGATCTTTTGGGGCTGTCACTGAGCAACACAGACTTTCAACTCCCTCAACAAATTTTCTGTGGGGTTGCCCGAGCAGTGTGTTTGAGATCATTGTCATGCTGGAAGACCCAGCCACGTTGCATCTTCAATGCTATCACTGATGGAAGCAGTTTTTGGCTTAAAATCTCACGATACATGGCTCGATTCATTCTTCCCTTAACACGGATCAGTCGTCCAGTCCCCTTTGCAAAAAAAAAAAAACAGCCCCAAAGCATGATGTTTCCACCCCCATGCTTCATAGTAGATATGGTGTTTTTGGAATGCAACTCAGCATTCGTCTTCCTCCAAACATGACTAGTTGAGTTTTTACTAAAAAGTTCTGTTTTGGTTTCATCTGACCACATGATATTCCCCCAATCCTCTTCTTGATCATCCATATCCTCTCTGCCAAACTTCAGATGGGTCTGGACGTGTACTGGCTTAAGCAGGGGGACACGCCTGGCACTGCAGGATTTGAGTCCCTCTCTGCATAATGTGTAGCCTTTGTTACTTTGGTCCCAGCTCTCTGCAGGTCATTCATCAGGTCCCTCTGTGTAGTTCTGGGATTTTTGTTCACTGTTATGATCATTTTGACCCTATGGGATGACATCTTGCGTGGAGCCCCAGATTGAGGGAGATTATCAATGGTCTTGTATGTCTTCCATTTTCTTACAATTGCTCCCACAGTTGATTTATTCACACCAACCTGCTTGACTATTGTAGATTCACTCTTCACAGCCTGGTGCAGGTTTACCATTTTCTTCCTGGTGTCCTTCGACAGCTCTTTGGTCTTGGTCATGGTTGAGTTTGGAGTCTGACTGTTTGAGGCTGTGGACAGGTGTCTTTTATACAGATAACAAGTTCCAACAGATGCCATTAATACAGGTAACAGGTGGATGACAGAAGAACTTCTTAAAGAAGAAGTTACAGGTCTGTGAGAGCCAGAAATCTTGCTTGTTTGTGGGTGACCTAATACTTATTTTCCACCATAATTTATAAATAAATTCTTTAAAAATCCTACAATGTGATTTCCTGGATTTTTTTTTCTAATTTTGTCTCTCATAGTTGAAGTGCACCTATGTTGAAAATTACGGACCTCTCTCATCTTTCTAAGTAGGAGAACTTGCACAATCGGGGGCTGACTAAATGCTTTTTGGCCCCACTGTAAATGAACTTTCTGTACCCTCTGGTGCTTGGAATCGTTGGGAGATCTTTAAATGAGTGCACCTCTCAAAGAGCAGAGCTATTGCCATCAAATCTAGCTGCATATTTCTCACTCCAACCAGCTAGAAATGGGTACTGACCTTGGCTGGAGAAGACACTTCTGTTGGACTGGCATTTCATCCAAGAGGAACTGTAGACTCTCTTCCACTTCACATGATGGAATCCAAGAATAAGCACCAGCTCCAACAGGCCTGAGGGCCTTACGATGTGCATAGTAAGTAAGTAAGTAAGTAAGTAAGTAAACTTTATTTATATAGCGCCTTTCACAGACAGGGGTCACAAAGCGCTTTACAAGGTAAAACAATAAAAATATACAGTAAAACACTCAGTACTAAAAGATTATTGGCCATGAAAAGCCTGTTTAAAAAGTAGAGTCTTTAGTTGCTTTTTGAACATCTCAACAGAGTCCAGGGATCGCAGGGACAGAGGGAGTTCGTTCCAGAGACGAGGCGCTACGGCTTTAAAAGATCGGTCTCCTCGAGTTTTAAAGGAGGTTCGAGGAACCATCAACAGGTTCTGACCTAAAGATCTGAGGCTGCGGGCTGAGGTGTAAGGCTGAATCAAGTCAGCAATGTAATCAGGAGCCTGACCATGTAGTGCTCTGAAAGTCAAAACCAAGATTTTAAAATTAATTCTGGAGGCAACAGGGAGCCAGTGGAGGGATTCCAAGATAGGCGTGATGTGGACTCTCCTGTTGGTGCGGGTCAGAAGCCTCGCAGCAGAGTTCTGGACATACTGCAACCGATTTATTTCCTTCTTACCAAAGGCAAGTGAACAGGCTCTTGCAATAGTCCAACCGCGTGGAGACAAAGGCATGGATAATTTCCTCTAATTCTTTCTGTGACACCAACTGTTTAAGTTTGGCGATATTTCGCAGTTGAAAGAAGCAATTCTTCACAAGCTTGCTTGCATGCTGAGCAAGAGACATTCCTTCATCAAAAATAACGCCAAGGTTCCTAATGCTTGTTTTTGCCGTTAAGCCCAAGTCACCAAGGAGGCTCCTGATAACAGGAACAGCACTGTCAGGGACAACAATAAGTGTCTCAGTTTTTTCAGAGATCAGTTGCAGACAGTTTCCATTAAGCCATTTCTTCACCTGTGACAGGTAGTCAAATAAAGAGTTCAGTTTGTGGACTTCTGAAATCTTAAAGGAACAGTACAGTTGTAAGTCGTCCGCAAACAGGTGGTAGGAAATATCCCTGAAGTCCTGAATCAACTGGCCGAGGGGAAGGACATACAATTGAAACAGCAGTGGCCCCAAAACAGAACCTTGCGGGACACCATACTGTAAAGCAGCTGTTTTCGATAGTTTATGGCCAGCCAACACACTAAAGGTCCTCTCCTCCAAGTATGAGGCAAACCACTTCAGCACGGACCCCGACAACCCTACCAGATCGCGCAGCCAGTTGACCATAATGCTATGGTCGACGGTGTCGAAGGCTGCGGACAGGTCTAGCAGGACTAGGACCGTGCATCTTCCTGCGTCAGCGGCCATCATGATATCACTAGACACTCTCAGTAGTGCGGTCTCGGTGGAGTGGTGTTTCCGAAAGCCTGACTGAAAAGTGTCATAGATGTTGTGCATCTCAAGGAAAGACGTTAGTTGTTTTGCGACCACTTTTTCCAGTATTTTTGCTAGAAAGGGGAGCTCAGACTGGTCCAAGTTAGGCTTTTTGAGTCTTGGTTCCACCACAGCATGTTTAAATGAGCTCGGAAAGAGACCGGATGACAGGGACATGTTGAACATTTTCATGAACCATGGCCCGATTGAGTCAAAAGTATCTAAAAAAAGCTTGGAGGGAAGGACATCAAATGGGAATGAGGTCAGGTTCATTTTAGTTGCAACTGCTGCAATGTCTTCTAGTGACACTCGGTTGAAAGACGACCAGACCTGTAGTGGCAGATCAAGGGGTCAGTAAAGGCATTTTTTATGTGTCTGACCTTATCAACAAAGAACTCCAAGAGGTCTGTGCCATCTGCTTTACAAAACTCAGAGGTTGCAGAGGCAGCATGGGACACAAGAGAGTTAATTGTGTTAAAAAGCACCTTCAGATTTCCCTTATTGGACATTATCAGGTGATGGAAATATTTAGATCTTGCCTCTCTTAATGCATCATTTAACGTGGAAATAAGGTCCCTGAGATGTAACCTATGGACCTCAAGGTGCGTGGATTTCCACAAGCGCTCCGTTTTCCGACACAGTCTTCTTAACTCCAAGATACTGTCATTTATCCATGGACATGACTTCTCACGGACATTATTTGTTTTGAAAGGGGCCACCAAGTCCAATAATGTGGCACAGTGAGAGTTAAAATGATGCATAAGATCATTGACATCCGTACAGTCATTAAAAGCACTGGGATGAAATAAGGCACAAAATCTGTCAGCTGTAGTTTGTGTAATGATCCTCCTTTCTGCCCTTTTAGAGACAGGCCTAGGCTCAGGGGGAACATCAACCTGAAAAAAAATACAGCTGTGGTCACTCAGGTGGACGTCTTCCACATGCATATTTGTGATGTGTAGGCCAAGAGAAAACACCAAGTCCAGAGTATGACCCTTCGAGTGGGTGGGGCCTGATACATGTTTAAAATCAAAAGTTTCAATCATATATAAAAGTTCCAGCGCTGGGTTGGACGTAGTATCATCAATGTGTAAGTTAAAATCTCCAAGAACTAAAACTCTTTCTAATTTTATAAGAGAAGATAAAAAACTGTTGAACTCATGTAGAAAAACCCCTGCAGAGCCAGGAGGGCAATAGATTAAGATACAGTAAAAAGAGTTTAAAGAGCCAACCTTTATTACTTGTGACTCAAAAGAAGAGAAGTGTTCAGTGTCAATCACTCTGCATGTGTATCTGTCCTGATACACAGCAGCAAGACCTCCACCTCTACAAGAGAGGCGGGGCTTACCAAGAGCGCAGCAGCCGACAAGGCACAGTTCGTTTAAGTAAAAAAACTCTCCGTCCTTCTGCCACGTCTCTGTGAGGAACATGAAGTCCAAGCTCTCCCTGGTAAAGAGCTCGTTGAGAGAAAAAGCTTTGTTTGCTATCGAGTGCGCATTCAATAGACCAATCCGACTTGATGATGTCATCCCCTTCGCGTCAGCTGGGCAGAGCGTGATTGGTCGCAGCCAGCTCTCATGGTCACGTGGTCCCCGGCTGTACCGGCGGATCAGCTGTTTCTCCGTTGTTTTTGTTATTGGTGGTGGTGGGGCCTGAGGCCAAGATGAAAGCTGGGCAGACATCTGAGAGTACGAATGCCACGGAGCTATTCCATCTCGTCGCCAGCATCGCAGAGACTCCATACTGGTGTTCTGAGGCTGGCTGTGACGCAGCGATTTCATTCGCGTTCCGCTGAAGAGGAACCATTTGCAACCACCGGTAGCCTCGGTCCGAGCGGGAGAAACCGGCTGACCACATGACCCGTTTGATTACACACTGCATGCCGGCCCTGCGCCCTCTCCTCCTCCTCGAGTTCTTCCTGGGATTGCCTGGGACTCGTAACAGCAGCAGGTATTCCGGGGAAGTGGGCGCACACACAAACGGTGGGGGGGAAGTTTGTTTGTAGCTGTCTCTGTCATTAAAGCAGCGTTCCATAGACTCTTTGATGTTAAAAAGAGAGCTGCGATCATAAGTCCGGACAGCATAAGCACAGTTACTGGATACGAGGACTAACAAAAAGGCATATGATGTGAAAATGTGGAATGTGAAAATCAATGCCAAAAACTGACATAAAAGCAGCCGAGCAGTGGCCAACACACAGGCGCCATCTTGACGCCTTGATAGATGTTTGCTATGCTTAAAAATACAGCTTAAAAATGGTTAAATGGTTAAAAATGGTCAGGCTCTCACAGGTTTGCTGATATTGATAGACTATTTTCATATACCTTCTCTTTACGCATAGTGATATCAAGGGGTCTAATATTTGCATACATACATACAGGTAAGCATTATTAGCAAAGCCTGCATTCATTCATTTTTTATACCCGCTTACTCCAGTCAAGAGTTATGAAGGCTGAAGCCTATCCCTGCAGTGATAGCGCAAGAGGCAGGGTACACCATGGACATGGCGCCAGTATATCATAGGACAGAATAAATCATGGGCAGAGTGTGGGAGTGTCAGCACAACCCATTCAGATGACGGGGGTGTCAGTGGAAACCATTTTAAACCATCACGTCTTAAACCGCCACGTCCGCTAAGTGGGAGGAAGCCGGCGCATCCGCATGGAACCCACGTAAACACTGGGAGAACATGCAAACTCCACACACTATGGACCAGGCAGGAACTGATCTCAGGACCTTCTTGCTGTGAGACAGCAGTGCTAACCTCTGTGCCATCGTGCCACCAGGCCAAGCCTACACATCAAGTTAACTATTTGTGTCATAGACGATGCCATTTCCTATCCTTTTGTGCAGTTTTATCCATGCAACCTTGCAGTCTCGGACACAGAGGCAATAATTAGATAACGAATCAGTTGGTAATGAGACAAATGCATGCAGTTCATTTGTCTAAGTGTGGCTAATTTAACTGCCTTAGTAAGGAGGTTATTCCCAGAATGTATGCCATTATTACAAAGACTTTATTCAATTGACTTTGTTTTTATTAAAGTGTTCCAGCAGTTTAGATTTTTTTTTTTTTTCTTTTGAACTGAGAGACAGTGGCTGGTGGTGAGAGACTTTTTTTTTTTTTTTTTTGCTGCAGTGGCTGAAAAGGAAAACACAGCATGAACAGCTGCTTCAGGTTCATAATTGCACAGTCAGTGATAACCGAAAAGGCTGAGTGTCATTTCACTGAGGTTTTCAGCATAATGTTGAATCGTACAAATACGCTGCATTAACCTGTGTATCAGCTCATCTCGTCTGACAAACAGCTGTCCAATTTACATCCAGAGCCGTGCAAAACAGCTGCTTCTTCCATTTCTACACACACTCATTTGTTGTGTCTTAATAAACATACAGTATCTTCTTCTACAATGATTACCTGTAAAACAGTCGCTTTATTCCTCCCAGTTCTTTCCTCTGTCTGCTCTTTCTTCTCTGCTGCCCCAGATGTCATTTACCTGCAGTTTACTCTCCAGTGATTTAGAAAAGACTTTTGCAAACTGAAGAACAGACTATTTTTCTCTCTGTCACTCTCTCTCCAAACTCTGTCCTGTTCACTTTTTCACTTTCCTTCTTTTGCTGAGATCAAATGAGATCCATCTCCAAGATATGACAAATAGTTTACAGCTCTTAAACCTTAAGATTTTATATATATATATATATATATATATATATATATATATATATAGTATATATATATATATATATATATATATATATATATATATATATATATATATATATATACGTATATATATATTTTTTTTTTTTGGTGCTTTTTGAGATGTATTTTCCATAAACCCCAGAGACTCTACTCCAGATTTAATTGGCCCTATAAATAAACTGTTCTGCTGCAGAAGTCATTTAGAGGGAGCCAAATAGAAGGGAACACATGGTGAGGAGGGACGCAGAACGGAGAAAGAGAGAGAATATAATCAGAGGTTTAAGTCTCCCATCCCTGCTGATCACTTCTTTTCTTCAGAGATGCTTATGTTTACAATGATATCAAAAACATCAAAATGCAGCAGCATACTGAGGATGACAGTGAGACATGTATAACCCCAAACCAGAAAAGGTTGAGATTGCATAGAAAATATATGAGGTGGGGTGTTGCCCCGTTTTCGCATCGGCGGACTCCCGATCCTGGGCTTGGTGTCCGGGTTGGGGTCCGGGATGGGGGTGGATTGGAGTCTGGGGGGTCCTGCAAGCTGCTTGGGGGGGTCTCGGGTGTCTGGGGAGTCTCATGTGCTTCCTGGCCCAGGGGGTGGGTCTCCCCTCTATTCTGGTGGCCGGGCCCCGCCCTCATATGCCAGTGGTCCCTGCCTGCGCTCTGGGTTCAGTTGCGGTGGCTCCCCCCCCCCCCCCCCCCCGCCGCTCACTCCTCCCTCTTGGGGCCGTGGCCAGGGTGGTGTGGTTCTGCCCCCCCCCCCCCCTGATGGGCCCTGCCGATGCCCTGCGTGCTTCCCTCGGGTATGGGGTTGCTTCCTGTGCCTCCGTTGGGGGAGCGGTGTCGGGGGTGCGTTCTGGCGCCGATGGGCTGATCCCTTGTTGGTCCGTCGTGCTGCCCTTCCTGGCCCCTGTGCCCTTCCGCTTCCCCTTTTTGCCTGGTTCCTCCTGGGGCCCTAAGTCCTGGACCCATTTCCGTTGTCGCTTGCAGTCGGCTGTATGGCTTCCGACGCGCCGGAGTGGTCCATGTCATATGGTAGGGTTCTGTACTTTTATCTTGGCCCAGCACACCAGCCACAGTAGTGATCGGATATATAGTTGTAATCTGGGTCTCTGTGTGTGGATGGTTGTGTGTTTGTGGCCATCACCACAATTCAGTTTTGGGTGCTGTCAAAGGGATCAAGACTCTGATGTCCTTGATTAGGGTATGGATGCTCACTAATTAGACAACAGACTGTTGCTGTCACTACTTGTTCATGTGTAGTTGTTTGTCCTGGTAAGTTGTACGGTTGGCACCCTGTCTCCTCGGTGTCTCACTTCTCATCACTTCACAGTTATTGCCTTCACCACTTTGTTTTTGTCTGTCTTCGTGTTGTTTTGGTGGTCGGTCCCTCCTGATAGAAGTTGTCAGTCAGCTTTGAGTAGGATGTTGTAGGCTGATCGGGAAGGGCGGATGGGGGTCACACATGCACACCACATTCACTCATGCACTACATACCTTCTGTCCTGCAAGAATAAATTGCATATATGTGTATTAATGTACATAAGTGGTTCTGCCAGTGTGGCATTTACCATTACTATATATGCAGACAGGGGGGGAAAAAAAGAAAATATATGAGAAAAAAGTTAGCATTAGCTCACAGAGGATATTCAGTTTGTCAAGAAATGCATGAGATAATTATTGAAATGTTTTAAAACAATGTTCTCAATGGGATTTTTATATTTCATCATTTACAGTACATAATATCATGAAGCGATTCCAGGAATCTGGAGGAATTTCAGTGCGTAAGGGCAAGGGCACTAGTCTAAGTTGAACATCTGTGGTCTCCAATCCCTCAGACGGCACTGCATCAAGAACCATTATTCATCAATAGCTGATATAACCAAATGGGCAAGGGATTACTTTGGACAATCTTTGTCAAGCAATGGCGTTACATTCAAAAATGCCACTTAAAACTTTACTGTACAAAAAAGAAGGCTTTTGTTAACATTATCCAGAGACTGTCCTCAATGTCCTAGGCTCAGAAGCATCTGGGTTGGACCATCACACAATGGAAATGTGTACTGTGGTCAGATGAATCTGTATTCCAGGTGTTTTTTGGTAGAAGTGTTCACTGTGATGAGAAAGACCATCTATATTGATATCTGCAACAAGTCCAAAAGCCAGGCTCTGTTATGGTATGGGGTTGTGTCAAAGACCTTGGCAAAGAAAATTGACGATGGCAGTGTTAATGCAGAAAATTACATAGAGATTTTAGAGTGCTTGGAATCATTGGGAGATCTTTAAATAAGTGTACCTCTCAAAGGGCAGAGCTTCAAGATGCAGGGGTGGTGGCCAAGTGGTTAGTGTGCTTGGTTTCAGTGCAGAAGGATGTTGGTTCAAACCCCATTTCATGTGTCACAAACGGCATCCAGCATAAAACTTGTGCTAAATCACCATGCAGATCCGCCATGGATCTGCTGTGGGAACCATGTGTGAAAACAAGGGAGCTGTTGTTTTGACAGTGCTGAATGCTTGAACATCAACGTCCATTGGATGTTACCCCATAACTTAATAACTAAGCATAACAGATGGTGAAGACTATTCCTTTTTAAAGCCCAATTACCTCAACCAACAAGTTTCATCACTTTTTACTAAAAATAGGAGCAACTTTAACATTTCACCCCTTTACAAGCAAACTGACATTGTCATTTGCCATTTTAATGTTTTTACCCCATAACTCCATAACATTCATTCATAGATAGTCCAAACTATCCCTTTCTGGAATCTTTATGATCAGACAAATAATGTGGTATACTTTTCAACATAACTGGAATATTTTTTTTCTAATTTTGACCCCTGTGTAATTCCTCATACCCCCCCCCCCCCCCCCCCCCCCATACCTTGCTACAGCTACCACCCTGGAATGGCTATCATGTATTTTATTGTCAGCCATGGTATACTTAGGCAGGACTGTAAATGTTTAGTACCCTTGAATGGTACTGAAAACCTGCTGGGCCCATGAACTAAAAGGGGAAAAACTCATTGGACTTCAACCATTTCCAGATTTCAGTTTCATTTATCTGTCATCTCCTGCAGCAGCAGATGGTAGATGATGAAGTAAGGTGGGCTAATTTTGTGTTAAGTCAGGCACTAATGTACTTAATTAAAGTATAGAACAAATTTTTGTACAAAGTTATATTAAACAGGAAGCCACATTCTGGGGAAAAACACTGGGCCTTGCAACAGTCCATGTAGGTTATTGCCATCATCAATCAATCAATCAATCAATTTTTTTTTATATAGCGCCAAATCACAACAAACAGTTGCCCCAAGGCGCTTTATATTGTAAGGCAAGGCCATACAATAATTATGTAAAACCCCAACGGTCAAAACGACCCCCTGTGAGCAAGCACTTGGCTACAGTGGGAAGGAAAAACTCCCTTTTAACAGGAAGAAACCTCCAGCAGAACCAGGCTCAGGGAGGGGCAGTCTTCTGCTGGGACTGGTTGGGGCTGAGGGAGAGAACCAGGAAAAAGACATGCTGTGGAGGGGAGCAGAGATCGATCACTAATGATTAAATGCAGAGTGGTGCATACAGAGCAAAAAGAAAAAGAAACAGTGCATCATGGGAACCCCCCAGCAGTCTACGTCTATAGCAGCATAACTAAGGGATGGTTCAGGGTCACCTGATCCAGCCCTAACTATAAGCTTTAGCAAAAAGGAAAGTTTTAAGCCTAATCTTAAAAGTAGAGAGGGTGTCTGTCTCCCTGATCTGAATTGGGAGCTGGTTCCACAGGAGAGGAGCCTGAAAGCTGAAGGCTCTGCCTCCCATTCTACTCTTACAAACCCTAGGAACTACAAGTAAGCCTGCAGTCTGAGAGCGAAGCGCTCTATTGGGGTAATATGGTACTACGAGGTCCCTAAGATAAGATGGGACCTGATTATTCAAAACCTTATAAGTAAGAAGAAGAATTTTAAATTCTATTCTAGAATTAACAGGAAGCCAATGAAGAGAGGCCAATATGGGTGAGATATGCTCTCTCCTTCTAGTCCCCGTCAGTACTCTAGCTGCAGCATTTTGAATTAACTGAAGGCTTTTTAGGGAACTTTTAGGACAACCTGATAATAATGAATTACAATAGTCCAGCCTAGAGGAAATAAATGCATGAATTAGTTTTTCAGCATCACTCTGAGACAAGACCTTTCTGATTTTAGAGATATTGCGTAAATGCAAAAAAGCAGTCCTACATATTTGTTTAATATGCACTTTGAATGACATATCCTGATCAAAAATGACTCCAAGATTTCTCACAGTATTACTAGAGGTCAGGGTAATGCCATCCAGAGTAAGGATCTGGTTAGACACCATGTTTCTAAGATTTGTGGGGCCAAGTACAATAACTTCAGTTTTATCTGAGTTTAAA
Source organism: Thalassophryne amazonica (assembly GCF_902500255.1). Taxonomy (NCBI): domain Eukaryota; kingdom Metazoa; phylum Chordata; class Actinopteri; order Batrachoidiformes; family Batrachoididae; genus Thalassophryne; species Thalassophryne amazonica. The sequence continues at coordinate 85,503,720 of NC_047109.1, forward strand.
AGCAGGAAATTAGAGGTCATCCATGTCTTTATGTCTGTAAGACAATCCTGCAGTTTAGCTAATTGGTGTGTGTCCTCTGGCTTCATGGATAGATAAAGCTGGGTATCATCTGCGTAACAATGAAAATTTAAGCAATACCGTCTAATAATACTGCCTAAGGGAAGCATGTATAAAGTGAATAAAATTGGTCCTAGCACAGAACCTTGTGGAACTCCATAATTAACTTTAGTCTGTGAAGAAGATTCCCCATTTACATGAACAAATTGTAATCTATTAGACAAATATGATTCAAACCACCGCAGCGCAGTGCCTTTAATACCTATGGCATGCTCTAATCTCTGTAATAAAATTTTATGGTCAACAGTATCAAAAGCAGCACTGAGATCTAACAGAACAAGCACAGAGATGAGTCCACTGTCCGAGGCCATAAGAAGATCATTTGTAACCTTCACTAATGCTGTTTCTGTACTATGATGAATTCTAAAACCTGACTGAAACTCTTCAAATAGACCATTCCTCTGCAGATGATCAGTTAGCTGTTTTACAACTACCCTTTCAAGAATTTTGAGAGAAAAGGAAGGTTGGAGATTGGCCTATAATTAGCTAAGATAGCTGGGTCAAGTGATGGCTTTTTAAGTAATGGTTTAATTACTGCCACCTTAAAAGCCTGTGGTACATAGCCAACTAACAAAGATAGATTGATCATATTTAAGATCGAAGCATTAAATAATGGTAGGGCTTCCTTGAGCAGCCTGGTAGGAATGGGGTCTAATAAACATGTTGATGGTTTGGATGAAGTAACTAATGAGAATAACTCAGACAGAACAATCGGAGAGAAAGAGTCTAACCAAATACCGGCATCACTGAAAGCAGCCAAAGATAACGATACGTCTTTGGGATGGTTATGAGTAATTTTTTCTCTAATAGTTAAAATTTTGTTAGCAAAGAAAGTCATGAAGTCATTACTAGTTAAAGTTAATGGAATACTCAGCTCAATAGAGCTCTGACTCTTTGTCAGCCTGGCTACAGTGCTGAAAAGAAACCTGGGGTTGTTCTTATTTTCTTCAATTAGTGATGAGTAGAAAGATGTCCTAGCTTTACGAAGGGCTTTTTTATAGAGCAACAGACTCTTTTTCCAGGCTAAGTGAAGATCTTCTAAATTAGTGAGACGCCATTTCCTCTCCAACTTACGGGTTATCTGCTTTAAGCTCCTATCATCATAGGAGCACAGTGCCATCCGGTGGCTAGGAGGCTAAGATAAAGGGCTAACTGTATAATTCTAAATCAGTGTTGATCCAATTAATCTCACTTTTTGTCCTGAGTGGAAAGAAAACCCTCAAAACATGTAACAAATCAATCAGTTTGGGAAATCACTGACTTCCTCTTTAATAGAGGTTTGAAAACTACTCTTCTAAGACAACAAGTGTGATCCTAAATAAACTTTAGAAATTAGTTAGAATTAGAAATTATTTTTTTGCATTCAGATGTTCCCAGATAGACTGGTGCCCTGTCCAGGGTGTAGCCCATCTCTCGTCCAAACACCTCTTAATTGGAATAACCTGGCTTTGAAAATGGATGAATAGATAGTTCTTGGAGATATCACAGCAGATCTCATTGAAATTCACAGTGGGATTTGGCAGAAGTTTTACACTGCATACCCTTCCATCCTGACACAACTCCAGCTGTACAAGAAGAAACATGAGCAACTCCTGGTGTTTCTGCAGGGTCTCCCAACCAAGTTCTAATCAGGAGTTCTCTCTGCTTAACTTCAGAGCACTGACGGGATCAGGTATGGACAGAGCGGCACGGCTGCTTGAAAAATTAATAAATTAACTTAAGAAAATTAATAAAAGATAGGAAAAAGATGCTCAAAGACATTGATTTTAAAGAATATTCACAGTCTGAGCTGTTTTTATTGAACACTGTGCAATATGCACAAATCGTATTGCATAATTTGTGATTAAGTAAATTACACTAAGTTAACTTTGTAAAGTAATTCTGTCAAAATGACATTTATTTAGCACGAACATGTACGTGAATGCACCAGAACAATCAAATTTCAGAAATATCCAAGTTTACATGTGCGTGCACATTTTTTTTAATGTCTGTTCTTCATTAGCAGTGGTGGGCACAATTCCATCAATCCACTAACCGCTAACTATCAAAGCTTACATTTTTGTTAGTGGATTAGCTTTTCAGATAACTTTGAAAACCATCCGCAGACCAATTAGCTTAAAATAAATTTAGTTCTGATAACTTTTAGACCGCTACATATTTTGGTGGGCATAGTGAATAAAGCTTAACAGTTAAAAGCATTGTCTGAAATCACAGATTTTAGTGCCTGCCTGTTACATGTTTTGTAGCAGACAGACAGCTATGAGTGGTAGAACTCAATCGTCTGCCAGCAGAGGAGAGCTGGCTACTTGAGAAAGGAAGAGGGAGGAAAAAAAGATAATTTCTTTTCACACCATGCACACTTGCAGGCGTATCACACAAGTCATGCACAGGCAGACAGTTTTGACTTATGGTTAAAATTTTAAACAAACTAATTCCGGACACGTTATTGAAATTAACATCACCTTCAAAATTAGTGCATTACTTTAACACTAAAACATATAGCTGATATTTTCACTTTGTAAAATGACAGAGATGACGTTAATTTTAATAACTTGTCCGGAATTAATTTGTTTAAAACTTTAATCATAAGTCAAAACTGTCTGCCTGTGCATGACTCGTGTGATACACCTGCAAGTCTGTATGGTGTGAAAATAAATGATTTTTTTCTCCTCTTCTCTTCTCTTCCTCTCTGGTCACCAGGTCTCTTTTGCTGAAACAAGGTTGATCTGAGACAGAAGCACTGGCTCATTGTTGTGTCAATAGCTGCCAGTGCACTGGAGTCAATACTGAAAGTTATAGGTTTAGTGTTTAGCTGTAACTTCCACTAATTTTTTTTAGGGGTTTATCAGTTTAGTTTTATAAAAGTTAACTTTTCAGTTAGCAGATTAACGGCTATCGAAGTAACTTTTTGGTTAGCTTTGCCCACCACTGTTTATTGGCATGTGTCTATGGCTGTAGATGAAGTCATGCAGTATATACAGAAAGTGAGCATGGCTGGATGATTTGTATGTATGTGAGACAGTGTAATCGCCGCCGTACACGGTGTTGACTCTGCAGGGATGTGCAGTAACATGCCGCCTAATTAACAGTGTCCTCTCCACTGCGGGCTGCTTCCCACAGCAATGATTAAAAGAGACCCTCTCAGAGGACAGAAAGCTCATCCAAAATTCACTCCTAATGCTTCCTGGATGGTGTCCACATGCAATCAAGTGCTTTATCATGACCAGACCGGATGCTCTTTGTGACTGGGTCTTTCTCAAATACTCCAGGCATTCTCTGACCTACTCGCTCCCTCCCTTCAACTTCCACAGCTTTCTCTCAATGAGTCTTTTGCTACGAACACTCGTCGCTTTGCCACCTCCTCTTTCACTTCTCTCACCCTCGCCGTCTACGAGGCTTCACATCAAAGTCAATGATTGATTTGTAAGTGTTCAGCAGGCAGCATTTCATCCTGCTTTGTGTGAAGAGACCAAAATAATCAGCATGAATATGGAAAAGCCTGCGTCTATGGTAATAGTGAGCCCACTGATATGCATATCAGTCAAAATAACTTGGCTCAATTTGACTTGCATACAAACGGATGGCAGCCCGCTTGACTCAGTGTCACACTGACTTTAAGTTATGTGCAAAAACATACGAACTCATCAAGGGTGTTAGCTTAGCCTTAAAGTCATCGGCAGCATAATTTACTTCATTATTGTTGTTACCTTGGCATCATCGTCACCCCTTGGAATGAAAACTCTCATCACCTTGGTTTGACTCTTTCACAAACACTCTGTCTTCCTTGGCAAATTGTTGTCATTGTCTTCTCACGTTCTTCTTCAACAAGGTTTCCAAATTAAATTTTCCAGCAAAGTCGAAATAAATTGCTGTCGTGTCCTTGGGCTTAGGCTTTTTTAACATATACTTATTGGGGACTATATATATTTAAAATTAGAGTCATTTTGGAAAGACTCATTTAATTCTTCTAAATGGTTCATAGGATGTGACAGCTGCTTGATGTTAGAAGTACTCACTCACTGCAAAAAAAGACTAAAATATCCAGTGGAGAAAAGTTAGGGCATGCAAGTGTTATATCCGGTTTATATATAATTTGTTGATTTGCACGTCTACAACACTTTGCAGATCCAGATACTACCAGACACCCTAGGAACCAAAGGAACCTCACTTTGTTGGAGATGTTCCAGTGAGGTTACTTTTGTGAGGAGCAGGTCAGGAGATGTCTGGGAGCATGTGCTGGTTGCCAGGCATCATGGACCCAGAGCCGGGAATGAGAACCAACTCAAATCAGAAATCAAAAATCAATACTTTTCAGACTGACTCAGTTCGACAGAAAAGCCAGGACTTTCACATTAGTCACAGACGTGTCTATGACCACTACTCCACACACTTCTGCCTTTCAGGCTGACACCTGCTATTAATTTAAGTCACCTGTTTTTATTGTGTTTAACCCTCCTGGATAAGTACTGCATGTGTCAACTTCTCATCATGCCTTATGTAGGACAGTTAAAGTGTGAGTGTAAATAAAAGATGACAAGTATCCGACTCCTTAATGAGCCACTGTGAGCCAAAGTCGTTTGCCAAATTTGTGTTTTTGAATGTTTTACATTTGTTCTCTGCCGTCTCACACATTTACGTTTTCATAAAACAGCAATTCTGAAAGCATCTGAAATTAGAAAATTACAGTCTGTACATCTGTCAAGGATGCTGTACAATGTACCCTGTAGACGTCTTACCAAAAATAAATGGTGCACAGATAATGTAACTTTTTTAGTACAGTCATATAAATTGTGACATGAGCACTTTATTCAGGCTACTTTCTTATAAAGTGTTGCAAAAAAGAATGTACAGTGTAAAATTGGTTCTGTCACTATAGAATGACCACAATGCCTCAGAAATCAAGCATTACCCAGGGATTTTGTAATGTGTAGGAGTTCTGCGGGTTGCACTGATAAAACTCAATGCATAATTTAATGAAACCTTCTTCTTCTATATAAATAAAGAACTTTTTAAATACATACAACACTAATGCAACAGTTCAGTTCTTCATTACCAGTTCTACAGCTTTATGGTGATGTGGAAGAGAGAAGGATATTCTTATACTGATATTCACATCAAGGCCTGTGTCCCTGTTGCATTTGACCCCCACCAGTTTACCTACAGGAGCAATCACTCCACTGAGGATGCCATTTCAATCACCTTACATACCATGCTGTTCCACCGGGGCCCAGTTTCATAAAGCAGTCTAATCTTGTTTAGTCAAATAAACTCACTTAGTTGACTAGTTTTTTTTACGTTAGTTGTTGCACAAAGCGCGTGGTCAGCTGAAGTTTCACGTTACCCGACTAAAACTTTTAGCCTGGTCCAGTTGTAACAGAGACCAGCAGGTGTTGCTGTGCAGATGTAGTTAGTAAACCTCACTCCCAACAGCTCAAAAGGATTCTCTGGTCACAAGGCCAGAGCCCTGGGTTTTAGCCTTCTGGTTAGAGAGTCCGACTCCCATGCCGGAGATCGTTAGTTCACGTCCCAAGGGGAGCGAATGGGCGGAATCATAACAACACAATGCAGAGTGCAGCCGCTACAATGGTGCCGTGACCCGGATGGGAGTGAGTTTAGGGGGGGGGAGTGTAACGGAGGCCAGCAGGTGTCGCCGTGCAGATGTAATTAGTAAACCTCACTCCCAACAGCTCAAAAGGATTCTCTGGTCACAAGGCCAGAGCCCTGGGTTTTAGCCTTCTGGTTAGAGAGTCTGACTTCCATGCTGGAGATAGTGAGCTCACATCCAGAGGGGAGCAAATGGGCGGAGTCATAACAACACAACATAGAGTGCAGTCGCTACACAGAGGAAGCTAATCTTATTTAGTCTATAAAACTTCAATGTCTCACCTCAAAAAATGGCAGCTATCATGTACCACCACTTGATGGAACACTCAAAAGCACCCCTACATCGCTCGTATTCCTTCAAAAGGAGAGCTTCCTCTGCTTTTGGCTGTGGCTGCAACAGACGACTGTTATGATGTGTTTGTGACAATTCTCACATTAGACACCGGGCGTCGCTGTTATGCTGGGCAGCATTGTGTGCACAAAAACGTTGACGAAAGTGTAGAAGAAGAAACTGAAAAGTGAAACTGCTGGGCTAAGTGCTCAGCACATCGTTCTGCTGTTCGTATGTGTCCGTAAATGTTAGTAAAGCTAGTTAACAAAACAAAGGCTGGATAGATCACGACAGCAACCAACCCAGAAGTAAACTAGGCCCTCAAGACTATATATATATATACACTCAGCAAAAATATAAATGCAACACTTCTAAAAACTTTTCCACATACACAATATCACCATTTCCCTCAAATATTGTTCACAAACCAGTCTAAATCTCCTTTGCTGAGATAATCCATCCCACCTCACAGGTGTGCCATATCAAGATGCTGATTAGACACCATGATTAGTGCACAGGTGTGCCTTAGACTGCCCACAATAAAAGGCCACTCTGAAAGGTGCAGTTTTATCACACAGCACAATGCCACAGATGTCGCAAGATTTGAGGGAGCGTGCAATTGGCATGCTGACAGCAGGAATGTCAACCAGAGCTGTTGCTCGTGTATTGAATGTTCATTTCTCTACCATAAGCCGTCTCCAAAGGCGTTTCAGAGAATTTGGCAGTACATCCAACCAGCCTCACAACCGCAGACCACGTGTAACCACACCAGCCCAGGACCTCCACATCCAGCATGTTCACCTCCAAGATCGTCTGAGACCAGCCACTTGGACAGCTGCTGAAACAATCGGTTTGCATAACCAAAGAATTTCTGCACAAACTGTCAGAAACCGTCTCAGGGAAGCTCATCTGCATGCTCATCGTCCTCATCGGGGTCTCGACCTGACTCCAGTTCATCGTCATAACCGACTTGAGTGGGCAAATGCTCACATTCGCTGGCATTTGGCACGTTGGAGAGGTGTTCTCTTCACGGATGAATCCCGGTTCACACTGTTCAGGGCAGACGGCAGACAGCGTGTGTGGCGTCGTGTGGGTGAGCGGTTTTCTGATGTCAATGTTGTGGATTGAGTGGCCCATGGTGGCGGTGGGGTTATGGTATGGGCAGGCGTCTGTTATGGATGAAGAACACAGGTGCATTTTATTGATGGCATTTTGAATGCACAGAGATACCGTGATGAGATCCTGTGGCCCATTGTTGTGCCAACATCCAAGAACATCACCTCATGTTGAAGCAGGATAATGCACGGCCCCATGTTGCAAGGATCTGTACACAATTCTTGGAAGCTGAAAATGTCCCAGTTCTTGCATGGCCAGCATACTCACCGGACATGTCACCCATTGAGCATGTTTGGGATGCTCTGGACCGACGTATACGACAGCGTGTACCAGTTCCTGCCAATATCCAGCAACTTCGCACAGCCATTGAAGAGGAGTGGACCAACATTCCACAGGCCACCATTGACAACCTGATCAACTCTATGCGAAGGAGATGTGTTGCACTGCATGAGGCAAATGGTGGTCACACCAGATACTGACTGGTATCCCCCCCCAATAAAACAAAACTGCACCTTTCAGAGTGGCCTTTTATTGTGGACAGTCTAAGGCACACCTGTGCACTAATCATGGTGTCTAATCAGCATCTTGATATGGCACACCTGTGAGGTGGGATGGATTACTAGAGAGCTGCATGTCGTCAGAGCGAGCTGCAAAAAGTTTGTACCTGAGTTTTCAGAGGTGGTGTTTGTAGTTGCCATCTGCCACGCCGGTGTTTGCCAACTCGGACAGTGGGAATACCACCTCAACCGGCAACTTAGTCCCGCGACTGGACGGCAACAACGTCCGAGGCCCGCCCAACGTGGTGAATTCACTGAGGCCGCGCGCTGCGTCATTAAAGCCGCGCGTCACGAGTGACGCTTCCCCGAGGCCTCATGCAGCCACCGCGGATCCATCAGCGCGGAAACACCGAGGCCGCACGGCACCAGCGCAGTGCAGATCCATCCCGGTGACAAACAACGCAGGCTGTTAACATCAACGATCGTCAAGCTGCCCATAAGCCGACCATGGGGCCTAAGAAGGTTCTGACAGTGGAGGAAGGTGACGATATTAAAAAATCTCTGGACTTTCTATCAGAGGAGATTTCTGTTGTGAAGCAGCAACAGAAATCAATCATGGATCTGGTGGAGGAAGTGAAGGCATTACGGCTCCAGAACGCTGAGAAAGACCGGCGTCTGGTGCAGCTGGAAAATAGAGTGGCTGAATTGGAGCAGTACACCAGAATTAACGACGTCATCATCACAGGTCTTCACATCAAACCACGATCCTACGCACGGGCGGTAACAGATGAGAGCGGAGGGGATCCCAGTGAACAGGAGGTCAGCTCTGTGGAAAAACAGGTTGCTGATTTCCTCCTATCTAAAGGTATAGAAATGGATTTAAATAACATTGAAGCGTGCCACCCTCTGCCCCGGAGAAATGACGGTGATAAACGAACCGTCATCATGAGATTCATCAACAGAAAACACAAAACAGCACTGTTAAAACAAGGAAGAAAACTGAAAGGGACAAACGTATTCATCAATGAACATCTCACCAAACAGAATGCCGACATCGCCAGGAAAGCACGCTTCTTGAAGAAACAGGGAAAAATTCAGCACACATGGACTTCAAACTGTAAAATATTCATCAAACTGAACGGATCACCAGAATAAGCAAAGGTTATGGCAATAAGGAACATCGAGGAGCTGGACAAATATGAACAATAGGTATGAGGACTCAAACACATCACAGCACCATGATGCAGACTGGAGCAACCCACTCATCCACATCATCTACACCCGGAGACAAGAGAGACATAATGACTAAGGATAATGATCCATTTATTTCTGCCCAGGAGCTCTGTCTAGATACATTTAATTATAATAACTCTGCTAACCACCCCTTCGAATCTGAAAATGATCCTGATACCTTTTTCAGTGAGAATATTGTGAGACAGTGCAAATATTTTACAGAAGAACAATTCAAAAATTATAAAATCAATTATGAAGAATTTTTCAATTATACATTTCAACAGCAGAAGTCTTTCTCGTAATCTGTCCACTATTAATGATTGTTTGAAAACATCCAAAAAACGTTTTTCAGTTATTGCAATTTCAGAAACATGGTTAAATGAGGATAATAAAGATCTGGTATATCTTGATGGTTATGAATTGTTCCTGGTTAATAGGCAGACGAGAAGGGGCGGAGGTGTTGCATTGTTTGTAAGGTCAGATTATAACTGTAAACTCATTAACAACATGTCATTTACAGTGGACAACATCATGGAATGTGTTACCATAGAAATTACATCTATAAACTCCAAAAACATAGTTGTTAGTTGTATTTACAGAGCTCCTGGGACAAATATTGACACCTTTGAAGACATTATCTTAGGAATGTACAACAAAATCAACAGAAATAAGCATTTATTTGTCTGTGGAGATTTCAATATAGATTTTTTAAACCCTCACAATCATCCACAAATCACTTCATTTATAAACACCTTGTATTGTTTAGGACTGTTTCCAACCATCATTCATCCTAGCAGAATAACTATGGATACAACAACTCTCATTGACAATATTTTAACTAACGTTATATCCGGTAATCTTAGTGGGGGACTACTGGTCAGTGATATCAGTGACCACTTGCCAGTTTTCTCAGTCTTTGCATTGGAGGGTTGTTGTAAGTATCGAAGCAATACCAAATTCATGAGTAGAAAAGTAACACCTGAAACAATTGATAATTTAAGGGAGGATTTATCAAGTCAGAATTGGTCAGATGTTTTTGTTGATGATGTTGACAGGTCATATGATGCTTTCATCTCCATTTTTTCCAGTTTGTATAATAAACACTGTCCATTTGTTGACAAAATATATAGAAATCAATATAGCAACAAACCATGGATAACTAAAGGACTTCAGAGGGCATGTAAAAAGAAAAACGTACTATATAAATATTTCATAAAACTACAAACTAAGAAAGCTGAAAGTAAGTATAAAACATATAAGAATAAGTTAATCAATATCATGAGACTCAGTAAAAAATATATATTATAATGAGTTACTTGTCAAAAATAGAAATAACATCAAAAACACATGGAACATATTAAATGAAATAGTAAAAAAGAATAGAGTAACTAGAGATTATCCTTCATTTTTTCAGAGTAACAACTACATCACGATTGATAACGACGAGTCTATTGCTGAACACTTTAATGAATACTTCGTTAATGTGGGTAAAAATCTTGCCAGTAAAATTGACTCATCAACTAATAACTTCTGGGTAAATAATTCAACGTTTAACAAATCTGTTTCAATGTTCATTGGCGGTACTCATGAAAGGGAAATACTTGATCTGGTTCATGGTTCAAAAAGTAAGAAATCGACTGATTTTAATAATTTGGATATGGCTTTATTAAAAAAAGTTATTGATTGTATAGTAAAACCGTTCAATTATATTTGCAATATGTCACTAAGTACTGGTAAATTTCCTTCTCAAATGAAAATAGCCAAAGTAATTCCTCTGTTTAAAACTGGTGACAAACACACATTTTCTAATTATAGACCTATATCACTCCTGCCACAATTTTCCAAAATTTTGGAAAAAATATTTGCTAAAAGATTAAATGATTATTTACTGAAGCATAACATCATTTGTGAAGAACAATATGGATTCAGAAGGTCTCGAACTACATCACATGCTTTGATGGACTTTGTGGAAAGTATAGCAACTGCAATTGACAATAAACAATACACAATAGGTGTTTTGTTTTGTTTTGTTTTTTGATTTACAGAAAGCATTTGACACAATTAACCATGGAATACTATTAATTAAACTGCAGAAATATGGAATCAGAGGTCTGGCATATGAATGGATAGCTAGTTATTTACAAGGCAGATTTCAGTATGTTCAATTCAATAATACAAATTCTGAACTCAGGGATGTCACATGTGGGGTGCCGCAGGGCTCGGTGCTGGGTCCTTTGTTGTTTATAATCTATATAAATGATATAAGTTGGGTGTCGAGTTCACTGAGATGTGTCCTTTTTGCGGATGATACAACTGTGTTCTGTAGCGGTGAAAATCTTGAACAGCTTCTGGACATAGTGGAGAAAGAACTGGAAAAATTTAAGGTTTGGTTTGACGCTAATAAGTTGTCACTCAACCTTGGGAAAACTAAATGTATTATATTTGGAAATAAACAGGCACCCAAATGTAAAAATTTAACTATAAACAATAAGGAAATTGAGTTAGTAACAGAGAATAAATTTTTAGGTGTTATAATTGATAATAAACTTAGCTGGAAACCACATATAAATTATGTGAAATCAAAATTGTCAAAAACTATAGCCATTCTGTATAAAGCCAAAGACCTACTGCCGCAAGAAGGGTTACTTACTTTATATCATTCTCTGATGGTACCATATATGACATATTGTGTTGAGTCATGGGGAAACACAAATCAAATACCAATCCAATATTCCTTTTGCAAAAACGAGCCATACGAATCATCTGCAATAAACAATATCGTGAACCAACTCATTCTTTATTTGTGTCTTTAAATTTATTAAAATTCATAGATTTGGTCGATTACATTACAATTCAAACTTTATTTCGAGCGAAAAACCAAGCCTTACCGAGACATGTCCAGAGTCTGTTCCGATTGAGGGAATCCAGATATAGTTTAAGAGGTTGTGCAATTTTTATGAAACCACCAGTAAGAACAAATGTAAAGGGTTTTTGTGTGTCTGTGGTTGGGGTGAGGAAATGGAACAAATGTTCACCAGAGGTTAGAATGAGTAGTACCTTAGTAAGATTTAATCAATCAATCAATCAACTTTTTTCTTGTATAGCGCCAAATCACAACAAACAGTTGCCCCAAGGCGCTCCACATTGCAAGGCAAGGCCATACAATAATTATGAAACACAGTCTACGTCTAAAGCAACATAACCAAGGGATGGTCCAGGGTCACCCGATCCAGCCCTAACTATAAGCCTTAGCGAAAAGGAAAGTTTTAAGCCTAATCTTAAAAGTAGAGAGGGTATCTGTCTCCCTGATCTGAATTGGGAGCTGGTTCCACAGGAGAGGAGCCTGAAAGCTGAAGGCTCTGCCTCCCATTTTACTCTTACAAACCCTAGGAACTACAAGTAAGCCCGCAGTCTGAGAGCGAAGCGCTCTAATGGGGTAATATGGTACTATGAGGTCCCTAAGATAAGATGGGACCTGATTATTCAAAACCTTATAAGTAAGAAGAAGAATTTTAAATTCTATTCTAGCATTAACAGGAAGCCAATGAAGGGAGGCCAACACGGGTGAGATATGCTCTCTCCTGCTAGTCCCCGTCAGTACTCTAGCTGCAGCATTCTGAACCAACTGAAGGCTTTTTAGGGAACTTTTAGGACAACCTGATAATAATGAATTACAATAGTCCAGCCTAGAGGAAACAAATGCATGAATTAGTTTTTCAGCATCACTCTGAGACAAGACCTTTCTGATTTTAGAGATATTGCGTAAATGCAAAAAGGCAGTCCTACATATTTGTTTAATATGCGCTTTGAATGACATATCCTGATCAAAAATAACTCCAAGATTTCTCACAGTATTACTAGAGATCAGGGAAATGCCATCCAGAGTAACGATCTGGTTAGACACCATGCTTCTAAGATTTGTGGGGCCAAGTACAATAACTTCAGTTTTATCTGAGTTTAAAAGCAGGAAATTAGAGGTCATCCATGTCTTTATGTCTGTAAGACAATCCTGCAGTTTAGCTAATTGGTGCGTATCCTCTGGCTTCATGGATAGATAAAGCTGGGTATCATCTGCGTAACAATGAAAATTTAAGCAATACCGTCTAATAATACTGCCCAAGGGAAGCATGTATAAAGTGAATAAAATTGGTCCTAGCACAGAACCTTGTGGAACTCCATAATTAACTTTAGTCTGTGAAGAAGATTCCCCATTTACATGAACAAACTGTAATCTATTAGACAAATATGATTCAAACCACCGCAGCGCAATGCCTTTAATACCTATGACATGCTCTAATCTCTGTAATAAAATTTTATGGTCAACAGTATCAAAAGCAGCACTGAGGTCCAACAGAACAAGCACAGAGATAAGTCCACTGTCCGAAGCCATAAGAAGATCATTTGTAACCTTCACTAATGCTGTTTCTGTACTATGATGAATTCTAAACCTGACTGAAACTCTTCAAATAGACCATTCCTCTGCAGGTGATCAGTTAGCTGTTTTACAACTACCCTCTCAAGAATCTTTGAGAGAAAAGGAAGGTTGGAGATTGGCCTATAATTAGCTAAGATAGCTGGGTCAAGTGATGGCTTTTTAAGTAATGGTTTAATTACTGCCACCTTAAAGGCCTGTGGTACATAACCAACTAACAAAGATAGATTGATCATATTTAAGATTGAAGCATTAAATAATGGTAGGACTTCCTTGAGCAGCCTGGCAGGAATGGGGTCTAATAAGCATGTTGATGGTTTGGATGAAGTAACTAATGAAAATAACTCAGACAGAACAATCGGAGAGAAAGAGTCTAACCAAATACCGGCATCACTGAAAGCAGCCAAAGATAACGATACATCTTTGGGATGGTTATGAGTAATTTTTTCTCTAATAGTCAAAATTTTGTTAGCAAAGAAAGTCATGAAGTCATTACTAGTTAAAGTTAATGGAATACTCAGCTCAATAGAGCTCTGACTCTTTGTCAGCCTGGCTACAGTGCTGAAAAGAAACCTGGGGTTGTTCTTATTTTCTTCAATTAGTGATGAGTAGAAAGATGTCCTAGCTTCACGAAGGGCTTTCTTATAGAGCAACAAACTCTTTTTCCAAGCTAAGTGAAGATCTTCTAAATTAGTGAGACGCCATTTCCTCTCCAACTTACGGGTTATCTGCTTTAAGCTACGAGTTTGTGAGTTATACCACGGAGTCAGACACTTCTGATTTAAAGCTCTCTTTTTCAGAGGAGCTACAGCATCCAAAGTTGTCTTCAATGAGGATGTAAAACTATTGACAAGATACTCTAACTCCCTTACAGAGTTTAGGTAGCTACTCTGCTCTGTGTTGGTATATGACATTAGAGAACATAAAGAAGGAATCATATCCTTAAACCTAGTTACAGCGCTTTCTGAAAGACTTCTAGTGTAATGAAACTTATTCCCCACTGCAGGGTAGTCCATCAGGGTAAATGTAAATGTTATTAAAAAATGATCAGACAAAAGGGAGTTTTCAGGGAATACTGTTAAGTCTTCTATTTCCATACCATAAGTCAGAACAAGATCTAAAATATGATTAAAGTGGTGGGTGGACTCATTTACTTTTTGAGCAAAGCCGATAGAGTCTAATAATAGATTAAATGAAGTGCTGAGGCTGTCATTCTCAGCATCTGTGTGGATGTTAAAATCGCCCACTATAATTATCTTATCTGAGCTAAGCACTAAGTCAGACAAAAGGTCTGAAAATTCACAGAGAAACTCACAGTAACGACCAGGTGGACGATAGATAATAACAAATAAAACTGGTTTTTGGGACTTCCAATTTGGATGGACAAGACTAAGATACAAGCTTTCAAATGAATTAAAGCTCTGTCTAGGTTTTTGATTAATTAATAAGCTGGAATGGAAGATTGCTGCTAATCCTCCGCCCCGGCCCGTGCTACGAGCATTCTGACAGTTAGTGTGACTCGGGGGTGTTGACTCATTTAAACTAACATATTCATCCTGCTGTAACCAAGTTTCTGTTAGGCAGAATAAATCAATACGTTGATCAATTATTATATCATTTACCAACAGGGACTTAGAAGAAAGAGACCTAATGTTTAATAGACCACATTTAACTGTTTTAGTCTGTGGTGCAATTGAAGGTGCTATATTATTTTTTCTTTTTGAATTTTTATGCTTAAATAGATTTTTGCTGGTTATTGGTGGTCTGGGAGCAGGCACCGTCTCTACGGGGATGGGGTAATGAGGGGATGGCAGGGGGAGAGAAGCTGCAGAGAGGTGTATAAGACCACAGCTCTGCCTCCTGGTCCCAACGCTAGACAGTCACAGTTTGGAGGATCCCAAAAAATTGGCCAGATTTCTAGAAATGAGAGCTGCTCCCTCTAAAGTGGGATGGATGCCGTCTCTCCTAACAAGACCAGGTTTTCCCCAGAAGCTTTGCCATTTAAGAAACTACTCAAAAAGAACATCATGTCTAAGTATCATAAAGAAGCAAATCTAATTTGATTTATATGGAATGTTCAATTTATAAGTGGGACTCATTGTATATTTGAATGTGTGGGTATGTATATGCGTATGTAGATATATAGATATGGGTAGGTGTATATGTATATAAGTGACTGTGTATATGTATGTATGTATATATTTATGTTTGTAAAGTATATAAGTATGTATATAGGTATATATGGCACAGCCCAAGCAGAGGGTCACCCCCAAGAGCCTGGTCTGCTTGAGGTTTCTTCCTTATAAGGAGTTTTTCCTCACCACAGTTGCCTAGTGCTTGCTCTGGGGGTTGGTAAGGTTAGTCCTTACTGGCGTAAAGTGCCTTGATTCGACTTTCTTGTGATCTGGTACTATATAAATATAATTATAAGTGAATAGTATATTGATGTGTATGTCTGTGTGTCGACATGTAGTAGTGAATTTATATTTATGTAAATATGACTGATAAGAATCGTTGGACTTGTACGAGCAGGGGTGGGCGCTAATAAGCTTTGCTTCAGCCCACACCCTTTCGGACTCACTAGTTTTGTTTGTGTTTGTTTGTGGAATTGTTCATTTTTTTTTTTTTTCTATTTGAATATATTGTGTGCCGAATAAAAACTTTGTCACTAAACTTTGTCACTTGTCACATTATCTCAGCAAAGGAGAAGTGCTCACTATCACAGATTTAGACTGGTTTGTGAACAATATTTGAGGGAAATGGTGATATTGTGTATGTGAAAAAAGTTTTAGATCTTTGAGTTCATCTCATACAAAATGGGAGCAAAACCAAAAGTGTTGTGTTTATATTTTTGTTGAGTGTATATATATATATATATATATATATATTTTCTGTGTGGAGGGGGGTGGCATGATAGTTATTGGCTAGCACTGATGCATCATAGCAAGAAGGTCATGGGATCACTGTGCTGTTTTGTTTTTGGCTGTAAGCAGTAGCAAAAAGTGCATTTTTTTAGGTCACAGTGGAGAAAGGAAGACAAGGCAAATTGGAGAGGTGGTGTCTGTAAGTTTTAGCCAACACAATGAGCACAGATTAGCTGCGTTCTCTCGCCTGCACAACCACCTTGACATGTTTGAGCTCCGGGTCATAAACAAACCACAACACATGTCCACTTTCCACCACGTTGTCACTTTTTCTTTGCATTTTCATTTTGTTTGCCATGCCCAAAAACTCAGAGAAAGTGCCATGTTTCTGATGGGGACAGATGAGGGCTGTCCCTGGAAGTAGAAGTATTTTGTCATATTTTAGCCCTTTAGCACCCACCCTCAAACGAGACTACGGTGCCCAATAAAGCCCTTCTTCTTCTTCTTGCAGGTTAGGTGATTTGGTGACTATAAATTGACCGTAGTTAGGTGTGTATGTGTGTGTGTCCCAACCCAGTCTCATGGCAGTTTGTGGTGGTATTACAAATAGTACATTAATCTATGGGTTCATGACAGAGGCACAAAAATGGGGCGCTGTTTGTGATGGGAGCACAATTTCATTTTGTGATGGTGGCATGAAATGTGGGGTGACAGGGCGGTATGGGGGAGTTATGGTTAGGTTTTGGGGAGGGGACACACTTACACTGTGGTTATGGTTAGAGTTAAGAGCAGGAGGAGGATTATAAATAGCAAAATGAAACAAACAGTCACGAAAACTGGGCGCTTTTCATGACGAGGCATGAAAAAAAAACATGAGACTGGGCTGGTTTGTCCATCTATATGTGACCCTGTGACAGACTGGCATTCTGTCCAGGGTGTACCCCACCTCACACCCTATGACTGCTGGGATAGACTCCAACACCATCTTGGCCCTTGTTTGGTAAAGCAGGTATAGAAAATGCATGGATGGATAAATAAATAAATGCAAAGATGGAAGTTCACACCAAAAAAAGAGACAAAGGATTTGGACTTTTATATCCAAAATATGGAATGACAGACACATAAAGAACAGCAGTTGCTTCTGGGTGTATTCTGAATAATACAGGTTGTTTTAGCACCTAAATTGCTGTTGTGTGGGCCGCTGAAGAGGAGGTACTGCTGGCCCACCACCACCAGATGGCGCCCTGCTTGGAGTGCGGGCTTCAAGCACGAGAGGGCGCCGGAGCCACTGGGAGTGACAGCTGTCACTCATCCTCAGCACCAGCTGTCACTCATTCATCTCATCACCATCACCATAAAGGCCGGACTGCAACTCCACCTCCTCGCCGAGAAATCAACTACCAATCAGGTAATTCGCTGCTAAACCTCAAATTCGAGTATTAGTCTGATCTCTGCGGAGTTGGCGTTTGGTGTGGACTGCGACGGCTTCGCCTCACACCCCACCCAGATAAGTGGTTATCTCAGGAGCTGCACGAGTATGTGATTGGAGGTGGAGGATCTCCCTCCTTTACTGAATACAGACTGTGGGATTACTGAGTGTGCGACCTCACACTCATCTGGACTGTCTCTGTTTTCTGCCAGCAGTACCGGGTCTGACTGCTGAAGACAGCGGCCACCTGGGGCGCAGGGCTTGGCGGCTCCGGTGTTCTTCAGCTCCGTTGGCGGTGGAAGCTGTGTGGATCCGGCTTTTCTCTCGCCAGGCGTCTTCTATCGTCGAGCCTGCCCACACGTCACCTGGTGTATGATTGACAGTCACTATATTGTTATTGTCTGTACGTCGTTGTGTGATTCACAACATTAAATTGTTACTTTTGGCTTATCCATTGTCCGTTCATTAACGCCCCCTGTTGTGGGTCCGTGTCATGACACTTTCACAACAATTGCATTTGAAAATAACCAAAAATCCATATGCCTCTAAAATTTGAATATTTTAAGACCAAGTCTAAGGCCTCGGTAACAATGGACCTTAAAGCACCTAAAGGCCAAGGCTGAGCATGAAGGCACTACAACACCTGCAGAATTTGTTGAATATCTGCCAGGGACCTGAAAGTTACCTGAACTTGACTTCTGAATCAGCACAGGTTGATACCACAGGACCGCCTGTAGCTTGACGCATTATTTCTTCTTCTAAAACCACATGAGTCCTCAGAATCTCTACCACATTGTCCTTTTTCCTGTTGCTTAGTAAAACATAAACTGCGAAAGCTTTTCTAAGGAAGAATATGGTGCAGAAACACTAAACAATTGACAAATCAAGTGAGGAAAAAAATGGGGGGGGGTGTATTTCTCTCTCAACGATTGATTCAAAATAGCGATCTTTATGTAACTCCAGGCTAATTCAATGAATAGTTCCAGTTGTCAGTGGGGATTTGCAGCCCTGGCTTCAAAACAACTAGCTGGAGAATGGAAGCTGTTTAAAAGAGAGATGAGGAGATCTGGATGCAGCTGTGACTATTTCCCCGCGGAAGACTCATTTTTACAGACGCTCTCCCTCACCGTACTGCTCAGAGCCAATCACGTGTTTCATTTCAAGACAATTTTCTGAAAATGACTGTAAAGAAAGTGAGAAAGCAAGGGACAACGGTGCAGGCAGAAAGTGAGGAGAAATAAAGAAAGGAAGACATAAGAAGCCTGAGACGGTGCAACAAAGAGATAAAAATAGAGTGAGGGAGGTGGAACAGTGAGCTGAAACAGTGAGACAAACAGGAATAAAAAGAGATAAACAGAAAGAAACGTAGCCTCAGAAATAGACACGGCTGAGTAGAAAGCAGGTTATTGTTGTCGTGGGAGCTGGAAGATTGAACAGCTTCCTTTATGAGGGCCACTTGCTGCCCACTGTGTGCCAGGGACCAATCAGAGAGTCTGGCAGTCTGCAGAGGCCAATCAGTCACAAGAAGACAAACTCAGCATGTCCTCGCTCACACAGGTAATCAAAGACACCCTTAACCCTTTTTCATCTTATGTTTTTAAAGCAATTTGGATAAATGACACACCCAAAAGTAAAGACTTACTACAATAGAACAACATGAGATATTCCTTTATAGACGCCTTTACGGTGTCAAATCCCGCGCGTAATCACGTTGTCGCTGGGGAGGGTGAGATTTCGTTGTCAGTGTAAACAAGCGTTTGCGGCAACTTGTTTGCAACATTGCATCGTTATGGAGGTGAGTTCAACCAAAATATGTATTTAGGTGTTTAACCAAGATAATCGTGAGTCTTTAATGTGTGTTTTATAAAAAAAGTGTGTTGCTGTTAGGGTTGTGTGTCGGGAACCAGTTCTTTTCGGGTATCATTAAGAAATTATTCGATCCATCGACATCAATAGCCTTTTTGCTTAACGGTTCCCTTATCAGTCCTTCCGAGTGGCTGTTGTTTTTGGGGATGTTTGTTAGGAAAATGATCATTTCTCTACATTGATTACAGACCCTGCAGCGGGTCTGTATAATCAACCATTTCTGCAGGTTTGCTTTGAACCTTGAACCAATGAAGCAGTGCTTCAATCTTCGATCTGCTGCTTCATTGGTTCTTTGTTTTATTTTGCTTTATCTTAATTTTTCCCCGCTAAAACCCTAAAGAGCATACGGTTAATGCATTAACTGTATCATAGTGAGCCTTAGAACTTTTCAGCCTACCCTCGTATGTCTGTGAGTAATATTTACCTTTTTATGTTAAACCGACCTGTTATGGTCTTCTGAAACAGTTGATAGATGTATTTTATAACTTAAAATGGGACAGATGCTAATGTGTTAGCATGTCTATGGCAATTTCAATGTTAAAGTTAGCATTAAGCTGAGCCATTATCAAGCCTCCCTCCCCAGCATGCAAAGGATCTGGGATACTCTAAAACTATGAATTGTGAAGCACAGTCTCGTTTGAGGGTGGGCGCTAAAGGGGTAAAATATGACACATATGATGTAATTTCTCTACTTCCGGGAATAAAAACCACGGCATTTTCAATGGGTTTTTGGGCAAATTACATGCAAACAAAGTGAAAATACAAAGAAAAAGTGACGATATGGTGGGAAAGTCCACGTGTGTTGCAGTTTGCTTATGAGCCAGAGCTCAAACATGTTGAGATGTTTGTGCAGGAAAAAGAATGTAGCTACTCTGGTTAGTTGTGTAGGTTAACACTTACCAGGATGACATCCCCCATTCGCCTCGTCTTCCCTTCTCCAGTGGCAACTGAAAAAAACCCTCTTTTCATGACTGCCTCGGTGATTGCAACCGAAAACAAAACAGTACACTATTTATTTGTGTGAAGTGATGCTGTTTTAGTATTGTGCAATGGGAGGGTGTCCCCAGAAGTGGTCAAATCCTGCGATATCATGCAGGGGTCCAAACGAGACTGCGCTGCCCTATGAATCCCACATTGGGAAATTTGCAAATTTGCATCTAACATAAATCTTATGTTAGATGCAAATTTGCAATTTTGCAAACTGGCTCCCGACTAATTTCAACAAAATCGGTTCATCAGGTTTTGTGTGATCCTGCTAAGAGCCGAACAAACAGGTAATATGAGAAAATTTTATTTCAGATCACACATTTTTCAAAATGGTTATGTCAGAAACAAAGCAAGCCAACTTTTGTCATGTTGCTAAATATGTCTGCCTGGGTTTTGGCCATCCAGGACCCAATGCGGCTATGTGGTACTGTGGATGGGGTGTAGCACGGCACCAGCGCGTGCTCCCAGACTTGACTGGATTTGCCAAATACTGGCAGTACTGTGGGACAAGGAGTACAGAAAAAGGGTTCAATTCCAGGTCTGTGCTTCAGGCTGTGTGTGTGTGTGTGTGTGTGTGTGTGTGTGTGTGTGTGTGTGTGTGTGTGTGTGTGTGTGTGTGTGTGTGTGTGTGTGTGTGTGTGTGTGTGTGTGTGTGTGTGTGTGTGTGTCCTTGGACAAGCCAGTTCATCTGCATCATCCCTGTCCACTGAGCGGTAAATGGGTACCAGCTTTGGCTGGAAGTAACCTACAATGGATTAGCTTCCCATCAATGGGGGGGTTGTCGAGTCTCTTCCACTTAACCCAACGGTATGCAGGAACAAGTACCAGCCTGATGGGCCATAGGACCTAAAAAGCACCTACTTGGCATATGGCACCATTGTTGATCCTGTTTTGGCCCAAAAGCTCATACAAAGCTGTTCTCTCTCTCTCTCTCTCACACACACACACACACACACACACACACAATAGTGCACAAAGTTCAAATCCACACTATTTTCCCACACATTGAATGAATAAATAAATAAATAAATAAATAAATAAATAAATAAATAAATAGACACCTTATCATTAGAATGGAAAACCAGCTGTTGGTTTTCCATTCCATTGCACCTGTCATTTGATGTATATTTTACACACAGACGAATGTACCTGTTGCCACGGCTAAACAAAATCCACCCCATCAACTGAATAACCTCATAGTCTTCTTTCAAATTACTGTGAGAAACTTCAAAATTTAAAACACTTCCAGAAGTAATGTCATCACAAAGTGAGGGAGCAACATTTTCTAGTCCTGGGGCTGTCTTATGCTTTCATTAGATATATTTCAAGATTGCATTATCTTAAATGTCATGCTTTGGAGAAGGCAAATGTTTCACAGATATTTGTATATTCCCATTTTGTTAGGAAATACCAATGATAAAAACACGGCATATGTTCCTTTGAGAGTACTCTGCCCACTGCTGAACTAGTTTTAAGGAAATAAACCTTACCACTTCAAACCAGACTTCACCTTTCACATGCTCTAACAGGGCTATTCCACAGGGCGCAGCTCTCCTACGATCGCCCAAGATCCAAAAAAAAGTGCAGGAACGGGATGAAACAGCTCCTCGGCAGCTGCAGGCTTGCCTCCTAAAAGGCTGTGCAGATCTGGCAACTCAACCAGGGTCAGAAGCATGGGGGTGGTTTATAAAGTGCAGACTTGGCAACCCGCCCAGGGGCAGAGGCATGTCAACTGCACAAAGAGGCAACAAGCTGGCTTATAAAGTGCACACCTGGCAACCCATTCAGGGTCAGCAGTAAAAGTGACGTGTCTGCGCCTCTAAAGAGGCCACCGAATGAAAGAAAGGAGCTGTGTCCTCTGCCAGACATGTTCAAGCTGTTCATCTTTGAACAAAAATTGCAACAAACGTTACTTCAGCTTCAAATTTTTACTCCAGTGGAGTTTCAAGCCGTAGTCACCTACATATACCCTGTTTAAAGAAGTTCAACTGTGAATGAAGCTGTTAAGACGACAAATATCCTGAAGTTACCACAAACTATCAACGATTTTGAGAATCAGGATCAAATTTGTTTGAACGGTTCAAAAATATGATCCCAATTTTAAATCTGGTACTGATGTTGACTGTAACTACTATGTATACCAAGATTGTTCAAGACTGACAAAGATGGATAAAGAACTTACTATGATGCTTCAAAATGTGCCCTGATTTACTATTGATTTGCTATTCGGGATTAAAGGAGAAGGAACGGCGCTCTGTGGAATAGCCCCATAAAGCAAGAGACAGACACAAATTAGCATCTCTCGTAGTGGAGGTAATTCTAATCTGCACGGGCTAAATGAGGGCTAAGATGTTGCATTCTTTTACCTATTTTATTTTGTATTTAATCACTGGTGCTAATGGCAGGATTAGATCCACAAAACAAAAGCACAATCTGAGAAAAGATTTTTTAAAAAACTGCAAAAATTAATTTTTTTTTAAAGTCAGTCAATGCTGAACTCTCATCTGTCCCAGTGTTTCCAAAGTATGTGGCTGCCACATTTCATCAAGATGTTATGATTTTGACGACCAGAGTCCTTGTAATAGTTGATGATGAGCAAATGATGTCATGTCATCTATATAAATCAGTCATGACCCTGAGACTAATCCTGTCTACAAATGAAGCTGTAACTAAATAAAATGAGGAGCATCACTTGCACCATTTTGGCCATGCTGCGTGTTTCTCCAGGCATGATCCAGCACACAAGTGCCTCGGTGTTGAGGACCCCAGCAGTTGGAAAACATCAAGAGGACATCCACATTGCAGATATAGGGCTACTTTCAATCAATCAATCAATCAATCAATTTTTTTTTTATATAGCGCCAAATCACAACAAACAGTTGCCCCAAGGCGCTTTATATTGTAAGGCAAGGACCATACAATAATGATGTAAAACCCCAACGGTCAAAACGACCCCCTGTGAGCAAGCACTTGGCTACAGTGGGAAGGAAAAACTCCCTTTTAACAGGAAGAAACCTCCAGCAGAACCAGGCTCAGGGAGGGGCAGTCTTCTGCTGGGACTGGTTGGGGCTGAGGGAGAGAACCAGGAAAAAGACATGCTGTGGAGGGGAGCAGAGATCGATCACTAATGATTAAATGCAGAGTGGTGCATACAGAGCAAAAAGAGAAAGAAACAGTGCATCATGGGAACCCCCCAGCAGTCTACGTCTATAGCAGCATAACTAAGGGATGGTTCAGGGTCACCTGATCCAGCCCTAACTATAAGCTTTACCAAAAAGGAAAGTTTTAAGCCTAATCTTAAAAGTAGAGAGGGTGTCTGTCTCCCTGATCTGAATTGGGAGCTGGTTCCACAGGAGAGGAGCCTGAAAGCTGAAGGCTCTGCCTCCCATTCTACTCTTACAAACCCTAGGAACTACAAGTAAGCCTGCAGTCTGAGAGCGAAGCGCTCTATTGGGGTGATATGGTACTACGAGGTCCCTAAGATAAGATGGGACCTGATTATTCAAAACCTTATAAGTAAGAAGAAGAATTTTAAATTCTATTCTAGAATTAACAGGAAGCCAATGAAGAGAGGCCAATATGGGTGAGATATGCTCTCTCCTTCTAGTCCCCGTCAGCACTCTAGCTGCAGCATTTTGAATTAACTGAAGGCTTTTTAGGGAACTTTTAGGACAACCTGATAATAATGAATTACAATAGTCCAGCCTAGAGGAAATAAATGCATGAATTAGTTTTTCAGCATCACTCTGAGACAAGACCTTTCTGATTTTAGAGATATTGCGTAAATGCAAAAAAGCAGTCCTACATATTTGTTTAATATGCGCTTTGAATGACATATCCTGATCAAAAATGACTCCAAGATTTCTCACAGTATTACTAGAGGTCAGGGTAATGCCATCCAGAGTAAGGATCTGGTTAGACACCATGTTTCTAAGATTTGTGGGGCCAAGTACAATAACTTCAGTTTTATCTGAGTTTAAAAGCAGGAAATTAGAGGTCATCCATGTCTTTATGTCTGTAAGACAATCCTGCAGTTTAGCTAATTGGTGTGTGTCCTCTGGCTTCATGGATAGATAAAGCTGGGTATCATCTGCGTAACAATGAAAATTTAAGCAATACCGTCTAATAATACTGCCTAAGGGAAGCATATATAAAGTGAATAAAATTGGTCCTAGCACAGAACCTTGTGGAACTCCATAATTAACTTTAGTCTGTGAAGAAGATTCCCCATTTACTTGAACAAATTGTAATCTATTAGACAAATATGATTCAAACCACCGCAGCGCAGTGCCTTTAATACCTATGGCATGCTCTAATCTCTGTAATAAAATTTTATGGTCAACAGTATCAAAAGCAGCACTGAGGTCTAACAGAACAAGCACAGAGATGAGTCCACTGTCCGAGGCCATAAGAAGATCATTTGTAACCTTCACTAATGCTGTTTCTGTACTATGATGAATTCTAAAACCTGACTGAAACTCTTCAAATAGACCATTCCTCTGCAGATGATCAGTTAGCTGTTTTACAAGTACCCTTTCAAGAATTTTTGAGAGAAAAGGAAGGTTGGAGATTGGCCTATAATTAGCTAAGATAGCTGGGTCAAGTGATGGCTTTTTAAGTAATGGTTTAATTACTGCCACCTTAAAAGCCTGTGGTACATAGCCAACTAACAAAGATAGATTGATCATATTTAAGATCGAAGCATTACATAATGGTAGGGCTTCCTTGAGCAGCCTGGTAGGAATGGGGTCTAATAAACATGTTGATGGTTTGGATGAAGTAACTAATGAAAATAACTCAGACAGAACAATCGGAGAGAAAGAGTCTAACCAAATACCGGCATCACTGAAAGCAGCCAAAGATAACGATACGTCTTTGGGATGGTTATGAGTAATTTTTTCTCTAATAGTTAAAATTTTGTTAGCAAAGAAAGTCATGAACTCATTACTAGTTAAAGATAATGGAATACTCAGCTCAATAGAGCTCTGACTCTTTGTCAGCCTGGCTACAGTGCTGAAAAGAAACCTGGGGTTGTTCTTATTTTCTTCAATTAGTGATGAGTAGAAAGATGTCCTAGCTTTACGGAGGGCTTTTTTATAGAGCAACAGACTCTTTTTCCAGGCTAAGTGAAGATCTTCTAAATTAGTGAGACGCCATTTCCTCTCCAACTTACGGGTTATCTGCTTTAAGCTACGAGTTTGAGAGTTATACCATGGAGTCAGACACTTCTGATTTAAAGCTCTCTTTTTCAGAGGAGCTACAGCATCCAAAGTTGTCTTCAATGAGGATGTAAAACTATTGACGAGATACTCTATCACCCTTACAGAGTTTAGGTAGCTACTCTGCACTGTGTTGTTATATGGCATTAGAGAACATAAAGAAGGAATCATATCCTTAAACCTAGTTACAGCGCTTTCTGAAAGACTTCTAGTGTAATGAAACTTATTCCCTACTGCTGGGTAGTCCATCAGAGTAAATGTAAATGTTATTAAAAAATGATCAGACAGAAGGGAGTTTTCAGGGAATACTGTTAAGTCTTCTATTTCCATACCATAAGTCAGAACAAGATCTAAGATATGATTAAAGTGGTGGGTGGACTCATTTACTTTTTGAGCAAAGCCAATAGAGTCTAATAATAGATTAAATGCAGTGTTGAGGCTGTCATTCTCAGCATCTGTGTGGATGTTAAAATCGCCCACTATAATTATCTTATCTGAGCTAAGCACTAAGTCAGACAAAAGGTCTGAAAATTCACAGAGAAACTCACAGTAACGACCAGGTGGACGATAGATAATAACAAATAAAACTGGTTTTTGGGACTTCCAATTTGGATGGACAAGACTAAGAGACAAGCTTTCAAATGAATTAAAGCTCTGTCTGGGTTTTTGATTAATTAATAAGCTGGAATGGAAGACTGCTGCTAATCCACCGCCCCGGCCCGTGCTACGAGCATTCTGACAGTTAGTGTGACTCGGGGGTGTTGACTCATTTAAACTAACATATTCATCCTGCTGTAACCAGGTTTCTGTTAGGCAGAATAAATCAATATGTTGATCAATTATTATATCATTTACCAACAGGGACTTAGAAGAGAGAGACCTAATGTTTAATAGACCACATTTAACTGTTTTAGTCTGTGGTGCAGTTGAAGGTGCTATATTATTTTTTCTTTTTGAATTTTTATGCTTAAATAGACTTTTGCTGGTTATTGGTAGTCTGGGAGCAGGCACCGTCTCTACGGGGATGGGGTAATGAGGGGATGGCAGGGGGAGAGAAGCTGCAGAGAGGTGTGTAAGACTACAACTCTGCTTCCTGGTCCCAACCCTGGATAGTCACGGTTTGGAGGATTTAAGAAAATTAGCCAGATTTCTAGAAGTGAGAGCTGCTCCATCCAAAGTGGGATGGATGCCGTCTCTCCTAACAAGACCAGGTTTTCCCCAGAAGCTTTGCCAATTATCTATGAAGCCCACCTCATTTTTTGGACACCACTCAGACAGCCAGCAATTCAAGGAGAACATGCGGCTAAACATGTCACTCCCGGTCTGATTGGGGAGGGGCCCAGAGAAAACTACAGAGTCCGACATTGTTTTTGCAAAGTTACACACCGATTTAATGTTAATTTTAGTGACCTCCAATTGGCGTAACCGGGTGTCATTGCTGCCGACGTGAATTACAATCTTACCAAATTTACGCTTAGCCTTAACCAGCAGTTTCAAATTTCCTTCAATGTCGCCTGCTCTGGCCCCCGGAAGACAATTGACTATGGTTGCTGGTGTCGCTAACTTCACATTTCTCAAAACAGAGTCGCCAATAACCAGAGTTTGATCCTCGGCGGGTGTGTCGTCGAGTGGGGAAAAACGGTTAGAAATGTGAACGGGTTGGCGGTGTACACGGGGCTTCTGTTTAGGGCTACGCTTCCTCCTCACAGTCACCCAGTCAGCCTGCTTTCCCGGCTGCTCGGGATCTGCCAGGGGGGAACTAACGGCGGCTAAGCTACCTTGGTCCGCACCGACTACAGGGGCCTGGCTAGCTGTAGAATTTTCCACGGTGCGGAGCCGAGTCTCCAATTCGCCCAGCCTGGCCTCCAAAGCTACGAATAAGCTACACTTATTACAAGTACCATTACTGCTAAAGGAGGCCGAGGAATAACTAAACATTTCACACCCAGAGCAGAAAAGTGCGGGAGAGACAGGAGAAGCCGCCATGCTAAATCGGCTAAGAGCTAGTAGCTACGCTAAGCTAGCGGATTCCTAAAAACACGCAAAGTGAATAATGTGTAAATAATTTAGAGGTGATTCAGCAGAAGGAGTGCTTTAGTTAAGGCACGTAAAGATTACACTGGGAAACAAATCGTAATCTAGATAACTAGATCAATCTAACTGCGCAGATTAAACAGCTAACAGATACAGCAAAACACCGCTGTGCTCCGGAACAGGAAGTGATACAATACCGCAGTGAGAGCCAACCACCAGTAGAGGCAAGCAAGATGAAGCCACTTTCAAGAGGTGGGGATTGACTGCATGTCTACCTGGATGGTTGTTATCCAGGATAAGCAACACCACTGTGACCTGCCCTGTCCATAAGTACTGCAAATCAAACTATTAAACAGTGGTGGGCACAGCTAACCAAAAAGTTAGCTTCGATAACCATTAATCAGATCATTAATCAGAACTGAAAAGTTATCTTTTATGACAATAAACTGATAAACTTAAAAAAAAATTATCTTTATTACAGATAACCGATAACTATCAGTATTGATTTGGACGTGGCCACAACAGATTACACTGTCGGCATCTGATTAAACCAGTTCACATTAAGTGCCGCAGGGGCTGCTGGGTAAATTCAAGAATCACAAACACAAAGACCACACAAAAAATAAATGAATAAAAAAAAAATAAAACCCCAAACACTGTCATCTTTTAGAAGCAGTAAAACACAGTATTAGAAGTCACAGTTTATCTCGGTATTAGATACACCGTCATTTACGAGCTAAAAGCTGCTGCTTTTTACACACGCTTTGTATTTCGGCTTAAACAACCGAAATACATCTATTAATGCATTGATTGGCAGAATAAAATACACGTAGTAAATATAAATTCTTAGCTGTTAGTTTCAGTGGGATTCTTCACAATAAATAATCCACATAAAACGTCCTTTTTTTAAATCCAAAACAGTGTCTAAACTTGAAGAAAAGTCTCTCCTGCTGTACACACAGCTGCACCATGAGAGCTCCTCTCCCCTACCGAGTGTTGGCGATTAAATTACAGCCACAAAGAAATAAAATAAAATAATGTTAAAATTAGTCTGTTTTGTTTTTGTGTCGAGTGGACGAGTCACTGTAATGTCCAAAATGAACCTGAGCTACACTATCCACAATGCTCCCTGTGTCAACCAGCCAATCACTTTTGCGCTTAATGATGACAGCATCGGCAAGCGACAAGTCAGTCTGTGAAAAACACAACAAATGGACTAAAATGTTTGATTTTAGGGTTTACAAACATTTTTGACTGTTAAACTTTACCAGCAAAAAAATGTTATCGGACTGAAAGTTAATGGAACTAAATTTATCGGAAGATAATTGGTCCGATGATGGCTTTAAAACTTATCTGAAAAGCTAATCCGATAACAAAAACATTAACTTTGATAATTATCTGCTATCAGATTAGCTGAACTGTGCCCACCACTGCTATTAAAAGGTATCGTAGCAACATAAAATCATAAAATAAAAGATGGAAAGGATTTGGAATGAAGAGCATGGATAGGATTAGGATTGAGCATATCAGAGTGATAGTCAGGGTAGGACAGTTTGGAGACAAAATAAGAGAGGTGACATTGAAACTTTGGGCATGTGCAAAGGATGGGGTATATCTGGAGAAAGATGCTGAGGATGGAGCCACCAGGTCTACCTGCCAGGGTCATGGAGAGAAAACGCTTTTATGTTTCACTTTCACAGGATGACAGTATCTGCAACACCATAAGTAAATGTGCACATAATCATCTTAACACTAGTGTTTGTTCATCTAAAGCAAGAGCGCCATAGTTGTCACACAACCACATGTGAATTTGAGAGCTTTTCTGCCTGTTTGTTCTGCTTTCATTTCAGACTTTCTGCATTATTTGCATGTAAAGGTGTCTCTTTCGCTGGGGACCAATTAAATGATAAAGCAGTGCTCTTACAGGTTTATGTAAATCGACTCCACAAGAGGCTTGTATTGATAAATGGCGTGGAATTACAGAACAGCAAATAACTGTGGGTGGTGTGTTATTTTCACTTTTTTGTTTTTTTTGTTTCAAATTGATAAGGTTGCAGAAGAAAATTATAGTGTCTGAGAGTGAGTGGGAAGCCTGTCTCAAGGGTCATTTCAGCAAAACAGGGCGGACAATGGTACAAATACAGACTGAGAATAAAATACTCCACTAATGCAGTGGTTAAAAAAAATTCTAGACAATGAAATATGGATTTTCCTTCTTTTGCATCCAATTAAAATTGCATTATGTGTTTTTTCAACAATATCATGTTTCTATCTACAGATACCACTGAGAATTTATTGCAGAGTTTTCAGTTTGCATACATAACACATAATGAGTCACAAATGAAGACAGTTGAATATTCAACAACTTAAAACATATTTTCCTCAAAAGCTGAGAAACAAATATTAGTGTGACTGTTGGGTTATTTTATATTCACATCACATTCAACAAGTGGAGAAACCAAGTATAGCAATGGGATGCTTTTGTGTGATTTGTAGTTTGTTGGCGTGTTGGCCATGAGAACCTGATGAGTGGAAGGTTTTTGTCTGTCTTTTTTTTAGCAACTCAGGGATAGCACATCTCTCACTGTGAGTGCTTAACAAAAATACCTGCATGTTATGGTTCAAACCAGAGTATAGTGCAGCAAATAACTGAAACAATACTTCACTGGTGATACAAGCACCAAATCCAGCACAAATTCTCCTTAGACATTGCTCTTTTGAAAAAACTGACAGGCCACTTGAATTTTCAATAGGCGGCCACGTAGGGGTCAATTGAAGAATTACACAGGGGTTAAATTAAAGAAAAATGCTCCAGTCATATTGAAAACTATACCACATTATTTGTCTGATCATAAAGATTCCAAAAAGGTATAGATTGGATCTGTGACTGAATGTTACGGGGTAAAAACCTTAAGAATGGTGACAAAGGTCAATTTCAGTTTGTACAGGGGTCAAAAGTTAAAGTTGCTCTAGTTTTAGTAAAAAAAACTGTGCAAAGTGTTGATTGAGTTACTTGGATTAATAATTGGAATAGTTTTGACTGTGTTGAATGCTTGGTCTCTAAAGTAAAGATCAAATAATGTTGACGTCCATTGAATTCTATGACGTAACATATAACCCTGTAACGTGATAACTAAGCATGATACATGGTGCAAACTATTCCTTTTTGAAACCCTATTAACTCAACCAATAATTTGCATCAACCTTGAACAAAATTGGAGCAACTCTAACTTTTGACCCCTGTACAAACTGAAACTTAACTTTGTCACCATTCTTGTTGTTTTTACCCCATAACTCTATAGAATTCAGTCATAGATAGTCCAAACTATACCTTTTTGGAATCTTTACAATCAAACAAATAACACTATGTAACAAATTTTTATTTTTGTTTTGTTCCTGGGTACACAGTGTGTTTTCCTAACCTGTTATGCCTTAAATAAATAGAAAATAGCTGTTATTCCACAGAAACTTTGCTTCTGTGATCAGGACAATGATATTTTGAAATTTGTCTGTTTTCAAGAATATTCTCGATCGCCTTCACTACTACTGAGTAGTCTTCTAGAATATTCTTTAACTGCTAGAACTGTCCGGAATTTTCTAGAAGTTTCCAGAATTATCTAGAAATTTCAAGAAACTTTTAGAACTTTCTAGAACGTTAAAAAAAATAAAATCAAAGTTTGTGCTGAATGTAGTCATTTTAGACATAAGCAGTTGAAATATAACACTTAGAAGCCAGGAACAAAAATTGTGTTACATAGTGTAATGTGGTATAATTTTCAATATGACTCTAGCATTTTTATTTTTATATTTTGACCCCTATGTAATTCTTCAGTTGACCCCTATGTGGCCGCCTATTGAAAATTCAAGTGGCCCGTCAATTTTTTCAAAAGAGTACGTTTGCCAAATTTGGTGTTTGTATCACCATTTGAAGGATTCCTCTGTAAATATTCTGTTATCTGCTGCACTAGAAGATTGGGACCCAAAATGCAGGAAGTCAGGATGAAGAAGCCAAATAATACTTTTATTGTGTGAACAAAAATGAACTGATGAATGTACAAATCCGTGGAAGGAGACACCGGAGTTGGGAGATGCTGACTTGACCAGAATGATCATTGGAGTGAGTCCCTGAACCAGACTGTGGATGGCAACAGAATCAGGACCAGGCAACCACGACAGAGCTGACAGGTGGCGGGAATGCTGGGGATGCAAGGAAACAGGCAAAATCTAGAATATACGGAGTCAGAATAGAGCATGTATACAGAGTACACTACAGAGAATCACTGAGTCCAGATACCACACAGGCAGAGCTGAATTTCTAGCGATTGTAGAGAGGCAGGACCGGGGTTAAGTACAGGTGTGGTTAAATGTGGGCAGGTGTGAAGAATCAGCTCTGTGACGCGGTGCCTGGAGAAACAGGAAGGGAGGGAGAGCAGAGCAAACACCAAGGCAGTGCAACACATCTTCAATAGCAAAAAAGTAAGTTTTACTTTGAGTATATTGCAGCACAACATAGCGTCAAGTGACAAGAGTTCAGAGTTTATTATCATTATTATTCGGGGTATGATAGTCCATAAAAAAGTATACAATAAAATAAATACAACCCCAAATTAGAAAATGTTTGGACTGTATGGAAAACACACACACACACAAAAAAATCCCACAGCAATTTATACACTTAGTTTGTCTTCTATTTTATTACAGACAACATGATATGTTTTGAGCAGTCAACATAATTAAATTTGTCAAAGACCAAATGAATGTAAAAGTTACTTTTTGTCTACACAGTAACATACAACCCCTGGCAAAAATTATGGAATCACCGGCCTCAGAGGATGTTCATTCAGTTGTTTAATTTTGTAGAAAAAAAGCAGATCACAGACATGACACAAAACTAAAGTCATTTCAAATGGCAACTTTCTGGCTTTAAGAAACACTATAAGAAATCAAGAAAAAAAGATTGTGGCAGTCAGTAACGGTTACTTTTTTAGACCAAGCAGAGGAAAAAAATATGGAATCACTCAATTCTGAGGAATAAATTATGGAATCACCCTGTAATTTTTCATTCCCAAAACTAATACCTGCATCAAATCAGATCTGCTCATTAGTCTGCATCTAAAAAGGAGTGATCACACCTTGGAGAGCTGTTGCACCAAGTGGACTGACATGAATCATGGCTCCAACACGAGACATGTCAATTGAAACAAAGGAGAGGATTATCAAACTCTTAAAAGAGGGTAAATCATCACGCAATGTTGCAAAAGATGTTGGTTGTTCACAGTCAGCTGTGTCTAAACTCTGGACCAAATACAAACAACATGGGAAGGTTGTTAAAGGCAAACATACTGGTAGACCAAGGAAGACATCAAAGTGTCAAGACAGAAAACTTAAAGCAATATGTCTCAAAAATCAAAAATGCACAACAAAACAAATGAGGAACGAATGGGAGGAAACTGGAGTCAACGTCTGTGACCGAACTGTAAGAAACCGCCTAAAGGAAATGGGATTTACATACAGAAAAGCTAAACGAAAGCCATCATTAACACCTAAACAGAAAAAAACAAGGTTACAATGGGCTAAGGAAAAGCAATCGTGGACTGTGGATGACTGGATGAAAGTCATAGTCAGTGATGAATCTCGAATCTGCATTGGGCAAGGTGATGATGCTGGAACTTTTGTTTGGTGCCGTTCCAATGAGATTTATAAAGATGACTGCCTGAAGAGAACATGTAAATTTCCACAGTCATTGATGATATGGGGCTGCATGTCAGGTAAAGGCACTGGGGAGCTGGCTGTCATTACATCATCAATAAATGCACAAGTTTACGATGATATTTTGGACACTTTTCTTATCCCATCAATTGAAAGGATGTTTGGGGATGATGAAATCATTTTTCAAGATGATAATGCATCTTGCCATAGAGCAAAAACTGTGAAAACATTCTTTGCAAAAAGACACATAGGGTCAATGTCATCGCCTGCAAATAGTCCAGATCTTAATCCAATTAAAAATCTTTGGTGGAAGTTGAAGAAAATGGTCCATGACAAGGCTCCAACCTGCAAAGCTGATCTGGCAACAGCAATCAGAGAAAGTTGGAGCCAGATTCATGAAGAGTACTGTTTGTCACTCATTAAGTCCATGCCTCAGAGACTGCAAGCTGTTATAAAAGCCAGAGGTGGTGCAACAAAATACTAGTGATGTGTTGGAGCGTTCTTTTGTTTTTCATGATTCCATAATTTTTTCCTCAGAATTGAGTGATTCCATATTTTTTTTCCCTCTGCTTGGTCTAAAAAAGTAACCGTTACTGACTGCCACAATTTTTTTTAGTCTGGTTTTTTTTAGACTGGTGTCCTGTCCAGGGTGTACCCTGCCTCTCACCCTATGACTGCTGGGATAGTTTCCAGCTCATCGTGACCCTTAATTGAAGTCAGGGGGTAAAGAAAATGAATGAATATGCCACTAGGCTAAAACAGATTAGTTAAGCTGAGGAATATACAACCCCTGGCAAAAATTATGGAATCACCGGCCTCGGAGGATGTTCATTTTGTTGTTTAATTTTGTAGAAAAAAAGCAGATCACAGACATGACACAAAACTAAAGTCATTTCAAATGGCAACTTTCTGGCTTTGAAAACACTATAAGAAATGAAGAAAAAAGATTGTGGCAGTCAGTAATGGTTACTTTTTTAGACCAAGCAGAGGAAAAAAATATGGACTCACTCAATTCTGAGGAATAAACTATGGAATCACCCTGTAAATTTCCATCCTCAAAACTGCATCAAATCAGATCTGCTCGTTGACATTAACCCTATGTCATGAAATTGACCCTATGTGTCTTTTTGCAAGGAATGTTTTCACAGTTTTTGCTCTATGGCAAGATGCATTATCTTCTTGAAAAATGATTTCATCATCCTTAAACATCAGAAAAGTGTCCAAAATATCAACGTAAACTTGTGCATTTATTGATGATGTAATGACAGCCATCTCCCCAGTGCCTTTACATGACATGCAGCCCCATATCATCAATGACTGTGGAAATTTACATGTTGTCTTCAGGCAGTCATCTTTATAAATCTCATTGGAACGGCACCAAACAAAAGTTCCAGCATCATCACCTTGCCCAATGCAGATTTGAGATTCATCACTGAATATGACTTTCATCCAGTCAGCCACAGTCCACGATTGCTTTTCTTTAGCCCATAGTAACCTTGTTTTTTTCTGTTTAGGTGTTAATGATGGCTTTCGTTTAGCTTTTCTGTATGTAAATCCCATTTCCTTTAGGCGGTTTCTTACAGTTCGGTCACAGACGTTGACTCCAGTTTCCTCCCATTCGTTCCTCATTTGTTTTGTTGTGCATTTTTGATTTTTGAGACATATTGCTTTAAGTTTTCTGTCTTGACACTTTGATGTCTTCCTTGGTCTACCAGTATGTTTGCCTTTAACAACCTTCCCATGTTGTTTGTATTTGGTCCAGAGTTTAGACACAGCTGACTGTGAACAACCAACATCTTTTGCAACATTGCGTGATGATTTACCCTCTTTTAAGAGTTTGATAATCCTCTCCTTTGTTTCAACTGACATCTCTCGTGTTGGAGCCATGATTCATGTCAGTCCACTTGGTGCAACAGCTCTCCAAGGTGTGATCACTCCTTTATAGATGCAGACTAACAAGCAGATGTGATTTGATGCAGGTGTTAGTTTTGGGGATGAAAATTTACAGGGTGATTCCATAATTTATTCCTCAGAATTGAGTGAGTCCATATTTTTTTCCTCTGCTTGGTCTAAAAAAGTAACCGTTACTGACTGCCACAATCTTTTTTCTTGATTTCTTATAGTGTTTCTTAAAGCCAGAAAGTTGCCATTTGAAATGACTTTAGTTTTGTGTCATGTCTGTGATCTGCTTTTTTTCTACAAAATTAAACAACTGAATGAACATCCTCCGAGGCCGGTGATTCCATAATTTTTGCCAGGGGTTGTATATTTTTGAGCTCCTGTAGGAACATTTCATGGTCAAGAGTCGAGTGGGGCCAAACTCGAACAGATTTTGTGAAACTGTACCACTGTTTTTTTATTTTGTGGATGTCAAACTGAAACTATGAATGATCATCTGAAACTTTTACCTAAAACTAAACACGGAGAAGCCCAACCTCTCCAGCAGACCAGTGCTGGTGCTGTACATACTGTAAGTAATGCCTGTGGTGCTTGGTGCTGAGATGCTTGTTATCTCACTGAAAGCAATTCTGAGTTTGGCGGCAAGTTTTGGTGAGCATGGTCATGAGCTCAGCACAGGTGAGCTCAAGTCCAGATCAGATACACTGAACAGGGCATGGGTTTGAATTGAATAACTGCAAATGAACATTATACTACCAAATGTAAATTTTTATTCTTTTCATCACATTAATAAGAGACTGCATGCATGAGACCCTGAAAACTTGCTAAAACAAATATTCCAAATAATCCGTGTCTGCTACGTTTAACCTGTGGGGAATTTAATAAATACAAACCGAATTTCAGACATTTTATATATATTACTCTGGAACGAACAGGACAAACAGTGCTGTAAAGGACAATAATCAGGACGTTAAAGAGCAAACTTCACTTTCCCCCAGAACTACATGAAGAGGAAGCAGGGCTCGAAATAGTACATGCATGTGCTGTTTGTGCACATATTATTCGAGCGGTGCACATAATTTTATACTGCACTTGCACTGGTGCAAGTAACTTTATCAAAGTTTTATCAACTATAAGCACCAGTAAAATGAACCAATAAAGGAATAAATAAGGAAAAAAAACAATTTCCAGTGTGTTGTCTTCGTCTTCCCTGCTTTTTTGTGATTCTCACACACAGAGCAAGTTGCTGTGCTCTATTTGTTGTGTTCGCGCGCACATGTAAACAAAGAAAAGAAAAAAAACTGTCTGGCTGCGGTTCCCCTCTCTCTCTCCCCCTCAAACTCTGTCATCATTGTGTTATAAACCAGTCACCATTTGTTTTATTATACATCTGTGTAGTTAATAAAATTATCTTCACGGACGATTAGTTCGCGCGCGTGAAAAAAAAAAGTGGCTGCTGCTGAGGTTCCTTACGGAACCCAGGGGACGTCACTTAAAGTGATACTTTTTTCCTGGCCATGATCATTTTTGCGCATGTTTTCCTTTAATTGAGCACATGAATTAATAAAACGTGCTCTCAAATTAATAAAATGTGCGCACGTTTTCCTGGCCGTGATAATTTGTGTGCATGTTTTCCTTTAATTGAGCCCTTGAATTAATAAAACGTGTGCACGTTTTCCTTTAATCGAGCCCTCAAATTAATAAAATGTGCACACGTTTTCCTTTAATTGAGCCCTCGAATTAATAAAACGTGCGCACGTTTTCCTTTCATTCAAAATGAACTTCATAATATGACCTAAATTGTCATCCTCGTGACGCTTCGACCTCAGCATCTTTTTTAATGTGCTTAAACTCCATATGATGCCATGCTGGGCAACTGGAGTTCTCTGTATGTCCTTGTGTGCCCAAACCATGATGATATACTCTGATGAGATCCATTTCTAATGGGGAAATGTATTACACTGTCTCATGGTTTGTTGACTAATAGTCAACGTGCGCACAATATCATAAAACGAGCGCACAATATAATAAAACGAGTGCACAATATAATAAAATGTGCACGCGATATAATAAAACGTGCACACGATATAATATATTGTGCACACATTCTCTCCACATGCAAAACATTTTGCAATGACACTTCCAGGGCTCCGTAGTTCCTCGCTCTCTCTGCCCTGAAACTCTGTCATAATTGTGTTAGAAACCAGTCACCATTTGTTTTATTATACATCTGTGTAGTTAATAAATAAAATAATCTTCACGGTCGATTCGTTCACGCACGCACGTGAAAAAAAAACACTGAGGGGAGAGCAGCAGCAGCAGCGGCGGCAAACTCTCCCCAGAGAGGGATTAAGAGTCTGACATACCAGAGGAGGAGTTTTAAGGTTGATATAAGACTGACTTTTGGTTGTGCAAGTAACTTTTTTGGTGCAAGTAATTTTTTTGTTACTAGCACTAGTGCAAGTAGGTTAAAAAATGTATTTCGACCCCTGGGAAGCGATACACAGCAACTCCCACTGAAAATAACTGAGAAGCAAACTGAGCTTTTCGCATGTTTACATAAAACACAATAACAATGTCCATAAACTCACATAATACATTCACAACAGTTTTAGGCACAATATACAGAGTTTTATGTTGCAATGTTAATGCTGTTGTCCATGTGCAGCAGTTAAAGTGAAGCCTGATCAGAGCTTCTTAATGCAGTTCTCAGTGTTATTGACATCTCGCAGAGTGGCGACCTCTCCGAAGTTTTACAAGATTTTGTGAGATTTGAAAAATCAATAGGGCGAATACCATCTCGGGGTGTGGTTTGATGACGTCAGTGCATACCCTCAGTAGACAGATTTCAAAGCAACTTTAGGCATGCATACCGCCACCTACTGTATCGGAATGTGTAGAATACAAAATGTGAAACAATCAAATGAAAAATAAAATAATCAAAATGTACAGCAAATATGCAACACTTTGGAAAAAGTGCAAGTTTGATCATCTTACTACAATCGTACAAGCACTTTTACAAGATTGAACAAAAGGGGTCTGTAAGTGTTGTAGATTTTTATAGGCAAAAACCACATTGTTAAGTTGCTCATTCCAATGGTCTGCTTACATCAATTTCAGTTTCAATTTATTAATTTATATAGCGTCATCTCACGACAAAGTCTCCCCAAGGCGCTTCACACAATTCATAACAACACAAAGTAATTTAAAATCAAACTTAAAATCAAGAAGGGCACAATAAAAAGGTAAAACACAGTAGAATAAAAAGAAATTACAAGACAAACATAAAAACAAATTAGATTAATGATAAGACAGTCTAAAAAAGTGGGTCTTCAGTCTTGATTTAAAAATCTCCACCGTGTCAGACTGCCTAATAACTGCAGGTAGATCGTTCCAAAGAGTCGGACCATTACATTGCATACCTTACATTTTTAGTTCGTCATCTGGAGATGGAGTTAAGTATTGTTTTTAGTGGCTCTGCATCTAGATCAGACTGTCTGTTTGTGTTTCCATACTTGACAATACCTGCAATGGAGTGTAACTGATGAACTGGATGACAGATCTTCATGGCCGGGTCACTAGCTCAGTTGACATTTTGATAGTAAAATATATATACATATATATTTGGAAAATGTTTACATTTATGTTTACATAATTATGACCTTAAAAATCAAAATTGGGAAGAAGTTTATGTCAGCGACGTTAATGTAGCATATAATTAATTTATGAAAATACTGATGAAATCATATAATAAAAATTGTAAATTAATAAAAACTAGTAAGAAAAGAGTAAATAAACCATGGCTGACTAAGTGAATAAAAAACACTTAAAGTTGTAAAGAAAAACTATTTATATAGGTGTTTTTTAAAAATGCAAACAAAAGAAACAGAACACAGATACAAAAAATATAAAAATAAACTATTGACAATAATTAGGAAACAAAAAAAAGATTATTATAGTGAACAGTTAAATAAGAGTAAAGATAATATGAGGGCAACATGGGGAATTATAAAAAGTGTGATGGAAAGTGATGCAGTGAAATCAACTTTTCCAAATTACCTTGTCAAGGAAAATAAAGAGATATATGACATAAAAGAAGTTGTAAATGAGTTTAATGATTATTTTTCAAAGGTGGGATCAAGTCTGTTGGTAAATAAACCAATAGTAGAAGATAAATTAAATACAATTGTAAATACGGTCAATAGTATTTTCCTTGACAATGTGGAAAAAGATGAAATAAGGAATATTGTAAAAAAAAAAACTGTGTAAGCAAAAGATCAACTGACTATGAAGATTTAGACATGATGACTGTAAAAAGTATAATAGAAACTGTTATTGAACCATTCACTTACATTTGTAATCTGTCTCTGTGAACAGGAATTTTCCCAGACGAAATGAAAATTGCCAAGATAGTCCCATTATATAAAAATGGAGACAAACATAATGTTTCAAATTATAGGCCAGTGTCATTGCTTCCACAGTTTTCTAAAATTATGGAAAAAGTTTTTGTGACAAGGTTGGATAAATTCACTGAGAAACATCATCTACTTAGAAAATAGAAAACAGTTTGTTCAGATAAATAATACTAAATCAGAATTGTGTAACATTATTTGTGGAGTACCACAAGGGTCAGTACTTGGACCCAAACTGTTTATTTTGTATAGCAATGATTTTGTGAATGTATCTAATGTACTTGGTAGCATTTTATTTGCTGATGATACAACATTATTTTTACTCTGGATCAGATATACAGAAAGTAGCACAAGTGATAAATACAGAGTTGAAAAAAGTTAAATATTGGTTTGATATAAACAGATTGTCACAATCTTAATAAAACAAATTTCATATTGTTTAATGACAGAGTAAAAAAAAAATGATGTGTCATTAAAAATAGTTGGAATAGACATTCAAAGGGTAAAAAAAATGAAATTTTTAGTAGTTATGATTGATGAAGATTTTACATGGAAGTCACACATAAATTTCATAAAAGGAAAAATAGCGAAAGCCATTGCTGTTTTGCATAAAGTAAAATATTAATTAAATAGTTATGGATTATAAACATTGTATAACTCATTGATTGTCCCATATTTAACTTATTGTGTAGAAATCTGGGGATCAACATGTACAACTTATACACAACTGTTATGTGTCGACGCGGGTTGAGGAGCGGACCTGCGTCTGACAGAACCCAGCGGTAAAAATAACCAGAAGGCGGTTCCCAACAGAAACAATTTATTTTTCAC
This sequence comes from Thalassophryne amazonica, assembly GCF_902500255.1. Taxonomy (NCBI): domain Eukaryota; kingdom Metazoa; phylum Chordata; class Actinopteri; order Batrachoidiformes; family Batrachoididae; genus Thalassophryne; species Thalassophryne amazonica. The sequence goes on from NC_047109.1 coordinate 85,544,300, forward strand.
CTGTGCTTACAAATGTAAAACATAAAAAGCGTCCCTCTGGTGGAGTGATAAGCGGCACGTTCTCCAGCGCCCGCAAGGATTAAAGCCCGGCGCTCCTGGACTCACTACCACCGCCAAACACCCCCCAGGTGGACACGACAAACCGATTCTCTGTGGAGCAAAGAGAAGGTGAGGTAAGTCAGCAGATACAACTCTATCTTTCGCATAACACACGCTATCAGCAACACACTTAGGTCAATGTTTCTTTTTAACTTTATGCAAATGAGCAGCCTCTCACAACAAGTGGAGGATCACTTATCCTGCACGCCACCGCAGTGAGAAGCAAGCTGCACAATTCTCTTCACAGTCTCAGTTTACTGTGTAACAAAACACCAAGATACTATCAACAATTACTTAATCACTTAATTACCTTTAGCATGTGCTGACAGCATGTGTCCTCACCCTTCCCTGCTTCACGGGCTCAATATGTCAAACCCAGGCGCGGTCCTCAGTGTCTCACAACGAACGTCACAAGGTCGAGTTCCCGGCAGTTCTGCTCAAATCACACATGACTTATATGCAGAACGCCATCCAATTATCTGCTCCAGCTGCAAGTCTTCAAGGCCGCACGTGAGTCCCTGCCACAGGTGTTCCACATGACGCTAATAAGGGTGAGGACTCTTCAGCCAGCACTTTCTCCACAGACAAATCAGCCCTCATGCCACCTGGAGAGCAAAGAAAAGAAAAGAACACCAACACAGCCAGCCACGCCCCCCCAACACACAACACACAACCTTTATTTCTTTTGCAGAAAAGAGCTTTAAAAGTGATTAGCAACAGTCGTTTTAGAGATCCATCTAGTCCATTGTTCATTAAGTATAGGGTACGTAAATTTCATGATTTAGTTGATTTGAAATTATTACAAACAATGTACCAAGCGAATAAAAATACCTTACCATTAAATATTCAAAATATGTTTGAAAAAAGAGTAAGTAGTTATAATTTGAAAGGCATAGACGTCTTTAAAAAACCAAGATTCAGAACCAAGATAAAGGAACGGAGTATTGCAGTGAATGGTGTAAAATTATGGAACAACCTCAATAAAGAAATCAAAGAATCAAGGTCGCTTAAATTATTTTAAAAACGTATTAAACTAGATGTATTTAGTAAGTATGAAACTATGAAATAAGTCAGTGGGCTGTGACAAAGCCAAAAATGTAATCTATTAATAATGTTTAGAATGTTTGAAGGTTAAAATGTAATCTGTTAGGGATGTAATCTTCTACATAATGGTTAAGATTATGAAATAAGTCAGTGGCATGTGACAAAGTCATAGAAATGTAATCTGTTAAAATTATGTTGATTAATGATGCTTGATATTGCAAGATTGTATTGTAAAAAAGGGGCAGAAAATATAAGACTTGTTCTTCCAATCTGCTCCTTTTCATTCAGTGGTTTGTAATGTTTTGTTATTTCTGCTTTTCTGTTTTTTTTTTCTTTTTCTTTTAAATTTATAATTTTTATATACATTTATTATTATTATTATTATTATAATTATTATTATTATTATTGCTCACACCTCAGCCCCCCCCCCCCCCCCCCCCCCCCCATTGTAACTCCGACTGAGGTGAGAGGCCAGCTCCCGCGGCTGAAGCAGAGGAAAGCAGCAGGACCTGATGGGATTTCCCCGAGGCTGCTGAGGACCTGTGCAGATGAGCTCTGTGAGGTCATCAGCCACATCTTCAACATGAGGCTCAGCCTGGGGGTGGTCCCCACCCTTGTGGAAGAACTCCTGTGTGGTCCCGGGTCCCAAAACACCACACGCCAAGGAACCAGCTGGAGTACCGGTCGGTCATCACAGACTTCGTGGACTGGTGTGAGCACACCCACTTGTGTCTCAACACCAGTAAGACGAAGGAGATGGTGATCGACTTCAAGAAGAAACCACCACCTCACCCACCGGTGAACATCCAGCGGGAGGACATAGAGACTGTGGACAGTTTCAAATACCTGGGTGTTCACCTCAACAACAAACTGGACTGGACTCACAACACTGACGCCCTGTACAAGAAGGGACACAGTCACCTCCACCTCCTGAGGAGACTGAGATCCCTTGGAGGCCTGCTTAAGACCTTCTACGACTCTGTTGTAGCCTCTGATCTCCTCTATGCTGTCGTCTGTTGGGCCCCGGGCAGCACAGAGAGGGAGAGAAAGAGACTGAACAAGTTGGTCAGGAAGTCCAGCTCTGTCCTGGGCTGTCCTCTGGACTCTCTGGAGGAGGTGGCTGAAAGGAAGGTGTTAGCCAAGTTGAAATCCATCATGGACAGCACCTCTCACCCTCTGCACCAGACTGTAGTGGAGCTGAGCAGCTCGTTCAGTGACAGGCTGAGGCACCCTCAGTGCAAGAAGGAACAATACTGCAGGTCGTTCCTCCCTGCTGCTGTCAGGCTGTACAATACAACTGTGAAATAACCACATGCAATAATATGTCCACAAATCACGTGCAATATTAATATGTCCACAAATCATGTGCAGTAACAACTCGTTTACAAATCCCTGCACTAATGTCACCTTATCACATCTAACGTTCACTTCACATATTGTAAATATTGTTCAATCCCAATCATGTATATATATATATATATATATATATATATATATACATACGAGGTCTATTAGAAAAGTATCCGACCTTATTATTTTTTTCAAAAACCATATGGATTTGAATCACGTGTGATTGCATCAGACAAGCTTGAACCTTCGTGCGCATGCGTGAGTTTTTTCACGCCTGTCGGTTGCGTCATTCGCCTGTGAGCAGGCTTTGAGTGAGGAGTGGTCCACCCCTCTCGTCGTTTTTTTCACTGGGATGTCATCTGACTAGCACAGGAATTGTGAAAAGACGTGGACATCAGCACTTTTTCGGCACATTGAGACAGACGTGCAGAGGAATTCCGTGCGTCGCGGCGGTGCCGCATGGTGCAAAGCAATGCCGTGATGAAGCCTCACAGGACATGTTCTGGCATGTCCAGGCACATCCACAATTTCTCGAATAATCACTCGATGGAAAAACCACAGACAGCTGTCTGAACGCCATCTCAAAGCCGTCCTGTGAGACCAAAACGGAGCTGGTTTTGTCTCGTTCCAGTAGCGAATCCATCGTGACGCGCAAAGCCTCCGTTCGGCTTTCCATGACAAAATCTCTTGTTAAAAGTGAAATCTGCCGGAAAATGGTTGATGTCCAGCTCTTGTGATAACCAGAGAAATTGCACACGATGGTCACGGATCCATACAGCCATCCGTTTAGAAATGAAATGGTCGCTCAGCCTGTCAATTGCAGTTTCGGAGCGCGGCGCACCACCAGTCGCTCTGGGCCGTCCATAAAGCGACAGTAACACTCCGTAATCTCTTTGAAGCCCATAAAATTTTCACCAAAAACCATCTGAATTTCTCGAATGGTGTCCACTTTGATGTCCCTCACAGTTTCTGAAAAAATTTTGATCAAGCAAAGCGGCAGTCTCTGAGCCATTCATAAACAATGAAAAAAAATGACGAGAGGGGTGGACCACTCCTCATTCAAAGCCTGCTCACAGGCGAATGACGCAACCGACAGGCGTGAAAAAACTCACGCATGCGCACGAAGGTTCAAGCTTGTCTGACGCAATCACACGTGATTCAAATCCATATGGTTTTTGAAAAAAAGGTCAGATACTTTTCTAATAGACCTCGTATATATATATATATATATATATATATATATATATATATATATATATATATATATATATATATATATATATACACAGTGAGAAAAATAAGTATTTGAACAACCTGCGGTTTTGCAAGTTCTCCCACTTAGAAATCATGGAGGGGTCTGAAATTTTCATTTTAGGTGCATGTCCACTGTGAGAGACATAATCTAAAAAAAAAAATCCGGAAATCACAATGTATGATTTTTCAATAATTTATTTGTATGTTACTGCTGCAAATAAGTATTTGATCCCCCACCAACCAGCAAGAATTCTGGCTCACACAGACCTGTTAATTTTTCTTTAAGAAGCCCTCTTATTCTGCACTCTTTCTTCTTTGTCTTTCGGCTGTTCCCGTTAGGGGTCGCCACAGCAGATCAATCATTTCCATCTCACCCTGTCCTCTGTATCTTCCTCTGTCACACCAACCACCTGCATGTCCTCTCTCAGCACATCCATAAACCTCCTCTTTGGTCTCACTCTTCTCCTCCTGCCTGGTTGCTCCATCCTCAGCATCCTTCTCCCTATATACCCTGGGTCCCTCCTCTGCACATGTCCAAACCATCTCAATCTCGCCTCTCTGACTTTGTCTCCGAACCGTCCCACCTGAGCTGTCCCTCTGATATGTTCATTCCTAATCTTGTCCATTCTTCTCACTCCCAAAGAGAATCTCAACATCTTCAGCTCTGACACCTCCAGCTCTGCCTCCTGTCTTTTTGTTAGTGCCACTGTCTCTAAACCATACAACATAGCTGGTCTCACTACTGTTTTGTAAACTTTCCCCTTCACTCTTGCTGATATTCTTCGGTCACAAATCACTCCTGCCACCTTTCTCCACCCACTCCACCCTGCCTGCACTCTCTTCTTCACCTCTCTACCACACTCTCCATTACTTTGAACAGTTGACCCCAAATATTTAAACTCATCTACTTTCACCACTTCTACTCCTTGTAACTGCACTATTCCACTGGGCTCCCTCTCATTCACACACATGTACTCACTCTTGCTTCTACTGACTTTCATTCCCATTCTCTCCAAAGCATATCTCCACTTCTCCAGACTAGACTCAACTTGCTCTCTACTCTCACTACAGATCACAATGTCATCTGCAAACATCATAGTCCATGGGGACTCCTGTCTGATCTCATCTGTCAACCTGTCCATCACCACTGCAAACAAGAAAGGACTCAGAGCTGATCCTTGGTGTAATCCCACCTCCACCTTGAATGAGTCTGTCATTCCGACTGCGCATCTCACCGCTGTCACACTATTCTTGTACATGTCCTGCACTACCCTAACATACTTCTCTGCCACTCCAGACTTCCTCATACAATGCCACAACTCTTCTCTTGGCACCCTATCATAAGCTTTTTCTAAGTCCACAAACACACAATGTAACTCTTTCTGTCCTTCTCTGTACTTTTCCAACAGTATTCTCAGAGCAAACATTGCATCTGTAGTGCTCTTTCTCAGCATGAAACCATATTGCTGCTCACAGATCTTCACCTGTTTTCTAAGCCTAGCTTCTACTACTCTTTCCCATAACTTCATGCTGTGGCTGATCAGCTTTATGCCTCTGTAGTTACTGCAGCTCTGCACATCACCCTTGTTCTTGAAAATAGGAACCAGCACACTTCGTCTCCACTCCTCAGGCATCCTCTCACTTTCCAAGATTTTATTAAACAATCTGGTTAGAAACTCTACTGCCATCTCTCCTAGACATTTCCATGCCTCCATTGGAATGTCATCTGGACCAACTGCCTTTCCACTCTTCATCCTCTTTATAGCAGCCCTCACTTCTTCCTTGCTAATCTCTTTTACTTCCTGATTTACTCTCACCACATCATCCAGCCTTTTCTCTCCCTCATTTTCTTTATTCATCAACTCTTCGAAATATTCCCTCCACCTTCTCAGCACACACTCCTCACTTGTCAGCACATTACCATATGCATCTTTTACCACCCTAACCTGCTGCACATCCTTTCCAGCTCTGTCCCTTTGTCTGCCCAATCGGTACAAGTCCTTTTCTCCTTCCTTACTATTCAGCTTCTTGTACAGCTCACAATATGCCTTTTCCTTTGCTTTTGCCACTTCTCTTCTCGCCTTACGCCGCATCTCCTTGTACTCCTGTCTACTTTCTTCATCTCTCCGACTATCCCAAAACGTTTTTGCCAACTTATTTCTCCTTATGCTTTCCTGGACCTCTTTAAGGTCATAATTTAATGCCTCTAAGGCACACTCACACTCCAACCTGTCCACCATAGCCAAGACCAAAGAGCTGTCTAAGGACACCAGGTGGGACTACAGGACTACAGGACAACAGGCAAGCAGTTTGGTAGAAGACAACTGTTATGATTATTTATTAGAAAGTGGAAGAAACACAAGATGACTGTCAATCTCCCTCAGTCTGGGATTCCATGCAAGATCTCACTTTGTGGGGTAAGGATGATTCTGAGAAAGCTCAGAACTACACAGGAGGACCTGGATGACCTGAAGAGAGCTGGGACCACAGTCACAAAGATTACATTAGTAACACATGATGCTGTCATGGTTTAAAATCCTGCAGGGCAGCAAGGTCCCCTGCCCAAGCCAGCACATGTCCAGGCCCGTTTGAAGTTCACCAGTGCCCATCTGGATGATCCAGAGGAGGTATGGGAGAAGGTCATGTGGTCAGATGAGACCAGAAAAGAGCTTTTTGGAATCAACTCCACTTTCCATGTTTAGAGGATGAGAAAACCATCCCAACCGTGAAGCATGGGGGTGGAAACATCATACACTGGGGGTGCTCTTCTGCAAAGGGGACAGGATGACTGCACCGTATTGAAGGGAGGATGGATGGGGTCATGTATTGCGAGATTTTGGCAAACAACCTCCTTCCCTCAGTAAGAGCATTGAAGATGGGTCATGGCTGGGTCTTCCAGCATGACAATGACCCCAAACACACAGCCAGGGCAACTAAGGAGGGGCTCTGTAAGAAGCATTTCAAGGTCCTGGAGTTGCCTGGCCAGTCTCCAGACCTGAACTCAATAGAAAATCTTTGGAGGGAGCTGAAGCTCCAAACCTGAAAGATTTGGAGAAGATCTGTATGGAGGAGTGGACCAAAATCCCTGCTGCAGTGTGTGAAAACCTGGTGAAAAACTACAGGAAACATTTGACCTCTGTAATTGCAAACAAAGGCTACTGTACCAAATATTAACATTGATTTTCACAGGTGTTCAAATACTTATTTGCAGCAGTAACATAGAAATAAATTATTAAAAAAATCATACATTATGATTTCCAGATTTTTTTTTTTTTTTTTTTTGATTATGTCTCTCACAGTGGACATGCACCTAAGATGAAAATTTCAGACCCCTGCATGATTTCTAAGTGGGAGAACCTGCAAAACTGCAGGGTGTTCAAATACTTATTTTCCACACTGTATATGCATGTATGTGTGCATGTGTGTGTGTGTGTGTGTATATATATATATATATATATATATAGATATATATATATACACACACACACACATATTCTCTTTCTACCTGAAAGTAAGTCCCTTCGGCTGCTCCCTTGTTTGCACTTGGGGTCGCCACAGCAAATCCAAGGTGGATCTGCATGTTGAATTGGCACAGGTTTTACGCCAGATGCCCTTCCTGATGCAACTCCACTTCACATGGAGAAATGTGGCAGGGGTGGGATTTGAACTGGGAACCTTCTGCACTGAAACCAAGCACACTAACCACTTGACCACCACCTCTGCGTCATTTTCTTATTTCATTGTACTGTTACAAGTATTATTATTATTGCTATTTTGGCATCTTTGCAGTGGCTCTCTGTCTCTGTGAGAGCAGATTTTAAGGTTTTGTTATTGACTTATAAGGTTGTTTATGGACTGGCGCCATCTTATCTGGCTGATCTGGTGGAACTCTACGTGCCGGCCCGGGCTTTGCAGTCACAGGATACGGGACTTCTCTATGTTCCCAGAGTGAAGAAGAAGTCAGCAGGTCAAAGAGACTTTTCGTATCGTGCACCCACCCTGTGTAACAGTCTTCCTGCGACCGTGAGGCAGTCTGAGTCTGTGGACATTTTTAGGTCAAGACTCAAAACCTATTTTTATTCTCTTTCTTATGGATAGTTTTTATTTTTACTCATATTTGTTTCATTCTTTTACTTCTGTTTTTATTTATGTATTTGAATTTTTTATTCATTTTTAATTATTTATTCAATTTTATGTTGACTTGTTTTATGTAAGGTGCCTTGAGACAGCTTTTGCTGTGATTTGGCGCATTATAAGCTAATTAAACTATAAACTATTGCTTATCTTTGCACATGCTGTTGATGAACATTTTCCTCTACTTGCACCCATCTTGTGTGTTTTTTTAAGAGCTGACGTAACATGTGAATTTCTCCTCTGTGAGATCAATAAAGTTTTATCTTATCTTATCTTATCTTAGCTTATTATTATTACACTCAACAAAAATTAAACAAAAATGGTTTGACCAAAAATGGTTGGGCCTGTAAAAATGGTTTTGACCATTTTTGTCAGGCCAACTTTTTTCATACTTTGTTTTACTAATACAACTTATTCTGTGAGGGGTGGAGAATTGGAAAAACACATCAGATTTACAAAAAAAAAAAAAAGTCACTTGAAAGTTGCTGTTTGTGTTGTGACATATACAGGTGAGGAAGTATAATCACTGGACTGTGCATGATTACACTGCATTTATGAGTCATATAGCATTCTTGTTCATGTTGTGACATGTACAGAATGAGGAAAACATAAGGTTATGATCACGCTGCACAGATGAGTCATTGGACATTGCTGTGCGTGTTGTGACATATTTTGAAGTTTTAAATATAATAATTAGAATATGTTGGCATTGTTCAAAAACACAAAGAAAGGTTGAACAGTTGGTAAGAATATTATCAAAGAATATCTCAGTTGTTATATTCTTTGCGTGAATAAGGTGAAGTCTATCTCTGATCGCCTTGTTTGTTTTTTAAAAACAAAAACATACTGAAAATTTTGCAGCTACTCTTCACCCAGGTAAAGACAGGTACCACTGCTAGTAGTATATAATTTTATTCAATTTTTTATATATTTATATTGTGTGTATATACCAGAGGTGGGAGTAAGTCACAATCAAGTCACTCTCAAGTCAGAAATCAGTTCCAAGTCATGTCTCAAGTCATAATGACCACCACAATTGTTTGCAAGCTGATGTGAAACTTGTTACAATGCATCCAGGACTGCAGGTGTTCCTCCAGTCTGCTTTTAGCAGGGTTGCTGGCAGGACTGCACTTAGCCTCTGTTAAACCCTTTGAAAAGCTTGGCACGAGAAAATAACATCAAGAAGAAGAAGGTCAAGTTACAGCAGGCCTGCTCTGTGCTGTCCTGAACCAAGTGCAGGTGAGGTTGGAACAGCGGGGAATCCACAGACTTCCCAAATTTTGCTGAGTGGTGTGCATGGTCAGGAGGACTTGGCACTAAATACTGCCAGGTGAGAATTGCTTGGGGAAATCAGCCAAGTCATGCCAAGTTTCAACTTGGCCTCTTACGCTGTGAAATAGTGCAAAACTCTGGCAGGTGTGAGAGCTGCTTCCTGAGGATTATTTTGACACTAACTGGGGGCAGCGAGACAAATAATACAAGTCAACTTTGCGAACACCCGATGCTGGAAGGAGACTGCACACACATTATGAGGCGATAGGTCTAGTTTAACAAGTCTGCAAGTTTTTGTCTGAACAGAAACCCTTCTATTTTGGGGAGGTGAAGAAACCCTTAAACCTTGAGGTAGAGAAAAACAGATAAAATATCAAAGCACTTTATCACATTTTTTTAACCATCCACAAAGTAAAATTGTTTTTCTGGATAAATTCTACCAACTGCTGCAATCTCTCCAGACTCTGTTATGATTAATGATTTCTTCAGTATTCACATTAGCAGGTCCACTAATCAGAAGCCAAACAATTTGGATGCCCAAAACACTTTGGATGTGTTTCAGTAGATCTTTTACCCAATATACATGGTAATGTCTCACTCTTTATGATATTTCTGAAGGCGGAATAAGACCTCACATTTAATGACATGTATTTTTAGTTATGACTCCACATTAGCTGATAAAGCATCACCAAAGCACTTGATTCTTCACCTTGATGCTTTGTCAGATCTGACTGTCAACATGTACAAAATGTGAAGAGCTTTCACTCCTGCTTCAAGTTCATTGATAAGGTCATCCAAAGCTGTGTCAAGGCTTGGAGTAATTTTAATAAAATAGTTTAAGGTTTGTGATTAAATGATTTAATTACCATATTCTGGTTTATCACATTAAATTTATAATGTTATAATGTGCACTCATATATAAAATGTAATTATGGATAATCAAGTAGAACCTTTGTCTCACTTCTTTATCATACTGCTTGTAGTGTCTGACCCCAATAGTTTGTTGAATTCCAATGTGGTTTCAGTATTCCATTTTTATTTAATTTGGAACATCTTTATTTAATATGGCTATTAGGAACAGTTCTACAGGTCACTGAGCTACCATGGGCACCACCATTTTTCAGTCGCTAGCATTCTTGCCTCACAGCAAGAAGGTCTGGGGTTCAATTCCACCCATGCCCAGTCCCTTTCTGTGTGTAGATTACATCATGCACATTAGGGTCTGCTTAGGCCCCCTTTACACAGGACGGCGGCAGTTGTGAGTACGGATGAGCGAGTACACCACTATCTGTATCTGTACTCGGAGTGGGCGGGGCCTAAACCGTAAGTGGGCATGGTTTAAATGGAAATGGGTGGGGCTAAAATTGGTCCATAATATAAGCCTGGGATTGATCAGAAGTTGCTGTATTTATTGTTTATTTGAAAACTATTTACAGAACAGCCTCAAATTTGAGATTAAAATCAATGATTTTGATCACAAAATTAAGAGAACTATTTACAGAACAAGTTTTTTATTTATTTTATTTTTTTTCCCCTGTCTGCATATATAGTAATGGTAAATGCCACTCTAACAGAACCATTTATGTACATTAATACACATATATGCAATTTATTCTTGCAAGACAGAAGGTATGTAGTTTGTGAGTGAAAGTGGTATGCGTGTGTGACCCCCATCCGCCCTTCCTGATCAGCCTACAAAATCCTACTCAAAGCCAACCGACAACGTCTATCAGGAAGGCCCGACCATCAAAACAACACGAAGACAGACAAAAACGAAAGACAAGCGGTGAAGGCAGTAACTGTGAAGTGATGATAAGTGAGACACTGAGGAGACAGGGTGCTAACCATACAACTTACCAGGACAAACAACTACACATGAACAAGTAGTGACAGCAACAGTCTGTTGTCTATTTAATGAGCATCCATACCCTAATCTAGGACACCAGAGTCTTGATCCCCTTGAGAGCACCCAAAACTGAATTGTGGTGATGACCACAAACACACAACCATCCACACACAGAGACCCAGAACACAGCTAAATATCCGATCACTACTGTGGCTGTGTGTTGGGCCAAGACAAAAGTACAAAAAGTTTTCATATGACATGGACCACTCTGGCATGTCAGAAGCCGTACGGCCGGGCGCATGCAACAACGGAAACAGGTCCAGGATGCAGGGCCCCAGGAGAAACCAGGAGAAAAAGGGCAGCGGAAGGGCACAGGAACCAGGAAGGGCAGCCACCAGAGCCACCGGGGCAGCACGACGAAACAACAGGGGAATGGCATCTCCCCCCCGCGGAGGCACAGGAAGCAACCCCATAACCAAGGGGAGCACAGAGGGCGCCGGTATGGGCCCACAAAAGGTCTGGCCCCAGAACCACACCACCCGGGCCACGGCCCCCAACAAGTTTGTTATGAACTCAGAACATGAATATTCTTAAGTGTATGAATAAATATTTACCAAGCAGCTTCAGAACTGAGATTCAACATTTTTTATTACAATAGTAAAGGAACTATTTTAAAGGACAAGTTTTTTTTTAATAAACTCAGAACATGAATATTCTTAAGTGTACGAATGAGTAACAGAACAGCCTCAGAATTGACATCCAGTGTAGTAGGAAATTATGAACTACTAATTATGCATGAACAAGATTTGTCATATTTAACACAACTTTCTTATTTATTTATTTATTTATTTATTTATTTATTTATTTATTTATTTTTTATTTTATGCCCAAACTGTGATTTTTTTAAACTAGACCTGCAATACACCTAGTGGTGCAACCTGGACACATCTTCAGTGACTCTCCCGAGATCACTGGGTGTTTCGGGTCTTAGTCATACACCCTCACTCGGGCGACCCAGCCGGGGGTGATCAGTTCCCCGACTTGTGTCCAGGTAGCGCACTACGCCATGCCTCCCCCCTCCTCAACCAGAGCCACCGTGAAGCCTTCTCAGCTGCTTCCAAGATGTTCTTGGTGGCTCTCTGCCTATGCAGTTCACAAATCCCAAGGAGTCCAAGGACATGGTGTAGGAATCTACCTGCAAAGCCCCTGCAGCCCACCTCAATTGGCTCGCAGCGGGCATTCCAACCGTTCCTCCGGCACTCAGCCACAAGCTCTGCATATTTTGCCCTCTTCTTCTCCTGGGCTTCCTCCATTCTGTCCATCCAGGAAACTGTTAGCTCAAGGAGCACCACCTGCTGGCTGGACGTTGACATCAACACCATGTCTGGACGGAGTGTCGTGGCTGCGATGTTGTCCGGGAATTGCAACTGTCTCCCCAGATCAATCAAGAGCTGCCAGTCTCTTGCTGTTGTAAGCAGGCCCCCTTGAGTCTTCTTGGAGGGCTGAGATTTCTCCCCTGCTCAGACAAAAGCAATTGTGCTCTTGGTTGGTTGTTGTCCCTTGCTGATGTTGACGCTGGTACAGATGGTGTCTGCTATTGCCTGCAGGACCTGGTCATGGCTCCAGCAATACCTCCCATCTCCCAAGGCCTTTGAGCAACAGCTGAGGATGTGTTCTAAGGATCCCTTTTTCTGGCAGAGCTGGCACACAGGTGAGTCCGTCAGGCCCCAGGTGAACAGGTTAGCAGGGCTTGGGAGGACATCATATACCGATTGGACGAGGAACTTGAAATGATGTAGCTCCGCCTTCCACAGCTCAGTCCATGTGATTTTCCGGCTTGTGACATGCTCCCACTTGGTCCAAGCCCCCTGCTTGCTCATGCCCACCGCTCTGCTGAAGCGAGCCTCTTCCACCTCTGCCCGAACCTCCTCCTGTATGAGCTTCCGCCTTTCCTTCCCCTTAGCTCTGCTGAAGCAAGGCTTTGGGATGCTACCCAGCCCTGCCCGACCTGTGGCCACTGTACCCACCAAGGTACTGTGCCGCAGCCTTGCCTCTGTTCTCTCCACTGCATCCCGGGCACGCCACTTCCTTCCTGTGTGAACCTCCACACCTCCTGAGGATACCTTCCCATCAGCGGAGTCTCTGTAGAGCAGGACTTCTCTGGCCCGGGCTACCTTGAACTCCTCTGTGACACTGCTGAAAGGAAACTGGAGCTTCATCCCGTGCCCAAACAGCGCAATACTGCTCAGACTACGTGGCAGGCCGAGCCACCTGCGCAGGTGCTGGCTGATCTTCCTCTCAAAGCCCTCCATGGTCGTAACTGGGATTTCATACATCAGCAGTGGCCAAAGGAGACGAGGCAGGATGTTGTGCTGATAGATCCAGGCCTTGAACTTCCCGGGAAGCCCAGACTTGTCCACAGCTAAGAGCCACTGGTTGAGGTTGTCGCCGGCTGCTTGGCGTACAGCGGTGTCCTTCAGATCGCCAGTGAAGAGCTTTCCGAGGCTCTTCACTGGTTTTTCGGACACAGACTGAATAGTGGTGTTTCCCAGACTGAATCGGAAGCGGTCTGTCACCTTCCCTTTCCTCAAAACCAAGGACCTGGATTTCCCAGGCTTGAAACTCATTCTTGCCCAAGTTATGAGTCGATCCAGACCTTGCAGGAGCCATCTGCATCCAGGCACTGATGTTGTGGTTACCGTGAGATTGTCCATGAATGCTCTTATCGGTGGCTGTTGGGTACCAGATCTAGACAATGGACCTCGGCACTCCACTTCTGCTGACTTCACCAGCATATTCATGGCAAGGGCGAACAGGGACACAGAGATCGTGCAGCCAGTGATAATGCCTTTTTCCAGACAATGCCAATCTGATGTTGATGCCCCAGAGGACACCCTCAGACTAAAATGGTCATAATAGTCGAGGATGAGATGACGCACCTTCTCTGGGACATGGCATTTACTCAGGGATAATTCCACCAGCTTATGTGGAATCAAACCGTAAGCATTGGCAAGGTCCAGCCAAAGTACTGTCAGATCACCCCTGGTCTCTCTCGCTTCACGGATCAGCTGAGTCACTACGCCAGTGTGCTCGATACACCCTGGGACTCCTCCTTTCTGCACAGAGGTATCGATGTAGGAGTTCTTCAGCAGAAATCTCATGAGGCGGTTGGAAACAATCTTGAAGAAGGCCTTGCACTCTGCGCTGAGAAGGGAGATTGATCTGAACTGCTCGATGTCCTTTGCATTCTCCTCCTTGGGGACCCATACTCCCTCTGCATACTTCCACTGCTGGGGTACCTTCCCTCTTTTCCAGATCACTCTGAAGATCTGCCACAGGTGCTCCAGCAGGCAGGGGCACTGTTTGAAGACCTTGTACGGGACCCCACTTGGGCCCGGTGCTGATGCCGCTCTGGAAGCTTTGATGACCTCTTTGATTTCCTTCAGAGTGGGTGCACCGATGTCAAACAGGGTGCTGGGTTCAGGAGAGCATACAAGGGCTTCACAGTGGCCAAGGTCTTGGTCTCTCATGCTGTCGCTGTAAGTATTACTTATGTGGCAGTTGATGTCTTCCTTCGGACATGAGAGCTGACCGCTGCGTTTCTCTCCCAGCAGCTTCTTTGCGAAACCAAATGGGTTTGCGATGAAGGCACTGCACTTGCGAGCCCTCTCCTTGCCCCGCATCCTGTGCCCCTCGGCCCGACGGAGGGTGAGTAGCTTCTCCCTCACCACACCCCTCAGTTCTGCCAAGGCTTCCTTCTCATCATCATTAGCCTTCTTGAACTGACTCCTTAATATCCTCAGCTCCTTTCTGAGTTGAGAGATCTTCTTCTCACGCTGGTTTGGAATTGGTGCTGTTGTAGTCTTGGTGGCACGATGTTCCTTAATGCCAAACCTGTCTGATGCAATGCATATTATGAGTGTGCTCATTGTCCTGAGCCTCTGCTCCACATCACCCTTTGCTGATGCTTCAAGGGCTGAATCAACATCTACATCAAACTGCTGCCACTCTGACTCCTTGTTGGCAGCGGGCCACAAAATCCGATGCTGTTCTGATGGTCTGCTTTGGGGTGACGCCGGTAGTGCGTGGAGGCTCTGGGCACTGTGGGGTGTCTCCGGGCCTGGATCCTCCTCCGTCTCACCAGATGCCGTACTGGGTACTAGCACTGTGCGTTGCACCACAGGGTTCCTTAGGCAGCACATCTTGGTCTGATGTATCTTTAGACCTGTCAGATTTTTGCAGACCTTGCCACATTTGCAAACTGCGCTCGTAGTCGATTGTCCATTTGCAGGGGTCGTTACCAGAAAATCCGTCCGTTTGGTGTGCTCATTCTCCCCCCCTCTCGGGCACCCCTGGGGGTATGACTCTTTAGGGTTCATCGTAGTGTTGTTCGGGTGCTCCCTTGCGGGAGCTGCAGCTCAGGATGCTACCCCTCCCTGCCCCAGTTGCCGTCTCTCCGAGCTGTCCTCTGTCTCTCCAGCTGTCACCACACTTTCGAGGTTGTCATCCAGTCTTTCCTGGAAGTCAATGGCATTACCATGTTTGATTAGACCTGCAATACACCTAGTGGTGCAACCTGGACACATGTTCAGTGACTCTCCCGAGATCACTGGGTGTTTCGGGTCTTAGTCATACACCCTCACTCGGGCGACCCAGCCGGGGGTGATCAGTCCCCCGACTTGTGTCCAGGTAGCGCACTACCTGGACACAATTTAAAATGATTTATTTATTTTTACTACCTAATGTTCTTGGCATTTTTCCACACAAAGTTAAACAATGTTGATAAAGGTGTCTGCGCATGTGTCTGTGTGCATATGTGTGTGTGACTATTGATTACAATAGTAAAGGAGCTATTTTAAAGAACAAGTTTTTTATAAACTCAGAACATGAATATTCTTAAGTGTATGTTTTCCACACAAAAACAATTTTGATTAAGGTGTCTGCGCATGTGTCTGTGTGCATGTGTCTGTGTGCATGTGTGTGTGACTGAGTGAGAGGGAGAGAGAGAGGTTGTTGTAAGACTGTTTATTTTTTAATGATCTGTGTGAACTTGGTGATTTATGCAAACATCCAGTAATGGCAAACAGGGAAATAATATATCAGCCTTGTTCACTGTATTCTTCTCAAAAGCACCGCATTCACTACGAGCAAAGTTTTCCAACTGACTTTATATCACCTGCATCACTAAAAGCACCAAAAAAAACAAAAAAAAAAAAACTGACCAGAGTGGAGGCAGTGACCGACCTGACACGAGCCGTATTCAGCTCTGTCTTGTCAAATGCAATGCGTACGATACGAAACAAGTTCACCAAGTAACTTTAAATATCATACATTCTGAAACAGAGGCGAGCTGAAGAAAACTTAAAGAGTACTGAGAGAGCAATGTGAGGTAGAGTCAAACCAAGCACAGGGATCAGTTCCTGTCTGTGCGTGTGAGAGGCTGCAGAGAAACGTTTCTGTGTTGGGAGGGGCAGGCACTGTGTATGCAACCTGGTCTTACGGCAAGTCATGATTCAGCACCATGAACTATACATTAATCTATTGGTTCGTGATATTGTGACAAAAAGCGCCTCATTTTCATCACGGCAGTACGAATTCATTCTAATTCATTCAGTGATGGCTGCACGAAATTAAAAGTGAAGCGGGGGGGTCGGGTGGTTATGGTTAGGGTGAAGGAGTAGGATTAGGTTTTGGCTAAGGTTAGGATTGGGGGTAGGAGTAGGGTTAGTAATAGTGAGTTAAAAAATCCTCATCACGAAAATTTGACTCATTTCGTCACGGGAGCACGAAAAAAAAAACGTGAGACTGGGCTGGTGTGTGACTGGCCAATCACAGAGCGTGAGGACAGTCAGTCACCCAATCAGGGTTTTCCTTCAGCACGAGCACAGATATTGACGAGTTTTACTTGTATCATGCTCGTACTCATCAAAAATGCTTTATCTGTACCGGATACTCATCTGAAACATCTATCAATCCTAGTTGTGAGTCTGTCGCATGGCTTAAAATGTGCCCTATCTGCTGAGGTGATGCGAAAACACCTTTCTATGTAACGGCTTCAGCGGCCCTTGTATGGTGTTGTTGTCTCACGTGGAGTTTGTGCACTGCATGTGATGTCACATTTCCACGGAAATCTGCTGCTTTTTTGACATATATGCTGGATTTTTAGCAGTTTGCCGTCATATTTCCTCACTGTTCATGTGCACTCAGAGAGAGAGAGACAGAACGAAAGAGAGAGAGATACATAGAGAGAGGGAGAGAAAATGAGCTAAATATGAAATGGTTAATTTTTCACACTCATCAGTTTAGATTTAGCCTAATTTTGTTTAAAGAATTATTGCACACTTTCTGTATATCCTATTAACTTCATTTCACTTCTCAATTATCACTGTATGTCTGCTATATGATACTGGAATTGCTGATCCAAACAACCAATGATTTATCATTGGAAATCATGCCCAAACTTTTACATACAACTATATATATATATATATATATATATATATATATATATATATATATATATATATATATATATATATATATATATATATATATATATATATATATATATAAGGATTAAACAACGAGAAGCCGTGCATTATATGGTTTGAATGCATGATGTGGAGTCTGAAACACCACGACGCGAAGCTGAGTATAATGCACGGCTTCGAGTTGTTTAATCCGCTTATACCATGGTCCCACACAGTGAGCTAACACACAAATATTTATTTAAGTTAACAGAACGTGATAAAAATGTGTGAGTATTTGGGACTATTTTATGTTTTGTCTCCGACGCGCTTACCATGTCTGCGGGCTCGTGCCGCAGCGGGCCACTCACTTGCGCTCGGCCGCCCGCAAGGATAGAACCGTTCTCTTCTTCTTTCCCGTCTTCAATCTTGTCCAGTTCGTCCGATGTTAAATCTTCATGCCGTTGCTTTTGCTGTTCTTCTCGTTTGCTCTCCTCTTTCCATTCCTCAAACGTTTTATTTTGGCCAACAATATTAAAAGTCATTTGGAAATCCATGTTTTGTCGCATTTCTGTCATTCACTTGTCAAAACACAGCTGATCTGTGCCAACTGATTTGTGCGTTGCTATGGTGACGACCAGAGCGAAGTGATTATAACAGTGACTTAACTCGCCAAACTACGTGTGCGTATACACGAAAATAATGCACGCCAGTTAGACATGGAATTCTCATTGACCATGGTATAAATATATATATATATATATATATATATATATATATATATATATATATATATATATATATATATACACACACGAGGTCTGTTAGAAAAGTATCGGACCTTTTTTTTTTCTTCAAAAATCTGATGGATTCGAACCACGTGTGCTTGCATGAGCAAACCTTGAACCTTCGTGCGCATGCATGAACTTTTTCACGCCTGTCGATTGCATCATTTCCTGGTAAGCAGCCTTTGTGTGTGTCGTGCGCTCCATGTTTTTTCATTCCAAGGAAAAAGACGGAACAACTAGAGCAGCGCCGCATCAAATTTTGCAAGAAACTGGGTGACAGCCAGGTGGAAACCATTCGGATGATTCAGACGGCTTTCGGTGACGATCCTATGGGCATCATACAGATTAAAGAGCGGTACAACCGGTTTAAAGATGGCCGCACAACGTTGGAGAGCGGGCAGCGCTCCGGTCAGCCATCAACATGCTGAAATGACCAGATCATTTCCAAAGTGAACGCTGTGGTGATGCGGGACCATCGTGTGAGTATCCGAGAAATTGCAGAAGAGGTGGACATCAGCACTTTTTTGGCACATTCCACTGTGACAGAAGATTTGGCCATGAAAAGAGTGGCGGTGAAAATCATGCCGATGGCTTCGGCACGAAGCTGCCGACTGCGGAGCAAAAGCGCCTTTGTGTTGAAGTCGCACAGGACATGTTGTGACATGCCCACCTCTTCCACAATTTCTCGGATAGTCACACGACTAAAAAGTCACAGAAAGCCGTCTGAATCATCCGAATGGTTTCCACCTGGCTGTCGCTCAGTTTCTGGCAAAATTTGATGCGGTGCTGCTCCAGTCATTCCGTCTTTTTCCTTGAAATGAAAAATCGCTGAGTGTGCTGCACACGTCCCACACAAAGGCTGCTTACCAGCAAATGACGCATTCGACAGCGGTGAAAAGGTTCCCGCATACGCACGAAGGTTCAAGGTTTGCTCATGCAAACACACGTGATTCAAATCAATCAGGTTTTTGAAAAAATAAAAAGGTCTGATACTTTTCTAACAGACCTTGTATATTATATATATACTGGGCACTGTACACAATGTTAAACTGCATCCCGGACTGCAAGTGGCCCTCCCGCCTGCAGATAATTCCCTTTCAGAGGGTTGTTGGCAGCACTGGCACTTCAGCTACTGTAAACACTTTGCAAAGCTTGGCACCAGAAAAGATCTCTTGTTTCCACACTCTGTGGGAGTAACTATGCTGCTGCACTCCATCGGAGAGCAGCCTGCATTATGAAGGGGATGGAGGAAAGCTTTGTGGAGACTCATCTCTGGAAAAGAAGAAACCAATGGAGAACACCAAAGGTCTCATATCTGGAGGGTGTTAACTGCTGTAGTGCACAGTGGTGCCAAGGTCCAAACCTAAGGGCATATGGAAAATAATTTCTCTCATCAAGGATGACCATCTTCAGCTGCTATCAAAAAAATCTTGGAAAGTTCAGCATTGCAGTGGCGGTGTTCTACAATGCCCATAGAGCTGGAAGCAGCTAGATCTCAGTGAGTGGATAAACCTACTTTTGATCTGGGTGTGCCAACAGTGAGTGTGCCAAGGGATTGTCAATGAGCATATTATGAATCTCAAACTGAGGCATTTTTGGGGTATTGTGTGTGTTGTCTTTGTCTGCTGACTGCTGACTGCAATGAGTGAAATAAGTGAGGAAGAATTTCTACCCTTCAGCTTCACTCAGTGATTGATGATTGCTCCATAGCAAGTCAGTAAAAGTGCTAATGTGTTGCTTCTACCTGTGCACCTAAAACAGGTGATTTCACTGATTAGCTCATCAACCTGCCTAAAGAGTTGAATTAATTGGAATCAGCTGGTTTAGTGGGGATTGAACAAATATGTGGTTTAACTTTTACTCACTGAAGCCAGGGTTACCCACCTCTCCATGGGTGACACTCTTCCAATCAGGACTGATTTCAATTATATTAATTTTACTGGCAGAGTGGGACTGTGTGGGTTCCAGTGGATCTCATAACCATGGTAAAAATGTCTCTGTGTTTCTAGACTTTGCAAAATGTTGGGGGGCAGTATGAGTTGTTGGATCCTGGCTTCAGGATACAGAGTGGCACCGCTGGACTTGGTATTACAGTACTGGTGGTGTAGCTAAGGAGATCAATGGATGATTTTCAGGTTGCCGCTAGAGCAGCGCCTATACACATGCATGACGACATCACAACTCTTTCCAGTTAGGGAGACGTGGTTTGCCGCTATTATTTCTGTATGGCAATGCTGCTTTTCATCCAATACATGGATGAGTCACATTAGCCTCATCTGAGCTTTAGTTATTGATCTGTTCAGATATCGTCAACTTTCGTGCAAGACGTCGGACTTGAGAGGTTGGATGAAGTTGGATAACAGTTAAACGGAATGCTGATGATACGGGAACTACACAAAAGATGATGAACCGTCAAGATAGAAAGCAAAACACAATACGAACAAACTGAAGTTGTCATCAGGATTCGTTCACATTTTTCAACAATTTGAAAATTCTGACAAAGCGCCAGCAACAGAAACGAAGCTGGACGACGGTTAAACAACATCAACGTAAGTCCAGATTTCTTGTTTTGTTTCGGCTTCAGTGTCCTTCATTAGTGCCGTGTGACCAGGACATCGACATTCACACCACTGCAGCTCCTTGTGTGATAACAAAACAATGACAATAAAATTACTTACCGATACAGCGTGGAATTCGCCTCCAGTGGTCATTTCACTCCATGGAAATCTGACAGCTGAGCTGTTGTTTCTAATGACGCTAAACATGCGAGCGAGAGACTCCCTAACCGGAAGTCTCGGTTTCAAGATGCTGGCGCAACTTGAAAACTGTCCATTATGTGCTTATGAAAAAACACCGGAGACTCCTGCAGAGCTGTAGGGTCTATGGAAGCTTCCATTTTGTGATCTCTGACCCCAGAGCTTTATCTGCACTAAGGGGTCAGTTGAAGTTTTGCAGACTTATGTCTGGTCGGTGTTCCATTTGTTCTAGCTTGACTTAAAGATAAAATTGTTTTGCAGAAGTTTGTATGCATGCATGTTTGCACATGGAAGACTCCCACAAATGGACACTGTTGCGCCAAATGGAATGTGGGGGTTGTTTCACAAAAATATCCAGGTGTCAAGGTGGTAGACAAGGACCCCAGTATAAAGAACCACAAAGAAGGACGGCAGAGCATGTTTTACTGTTGGCTACAAGCAGCTCATGGCAGAGGGGAAAAGTCAATACATGTCCAAGACTATTTCAGGGTGTCTGAGAAGACAATCACCAGATCCGTCACCGAAACCAGAGTTCAATGACCACAATTCTCGCTTGCAGCAAACAAGGACTACAGTTGTCAAAACATGGAACAAACTCCCAGTTTAACCAGTAACAGAATATCAAGAACAAAGAATGAGTTAAAAACAGTCTTTTACGGGATTAAAAAGTTCAGTTAACCAGACCACAGAATGAGAACAACAACAAAAAAAAGAATTCATACCAGACAGTCCAAACAGCAGATGAAAAACAGAAGTCCAGACTGGCAGCAAGGCAGCAAGAGATGACAACATGAAATTTAAAAAAAAAAAAAAAACAGTACCAATAATATAACAAGAAGAAGAAACAGTAACCCAGACCCGGTGACATGGAGTTCCTAAACACTGCAACCTGACCCATGACAGTCATCAAACTAATACAGGAGCGACATCACAATGGGAAATCCACTAATAAATGCTAGAAGATGATTAACAAGTACCACTGGGAGGAAATTCCTCAGAACACCATTCAACAGCACCAGATCCAAAGCATGACGCATAACACCTGGGAGCTGTAAGGGATTGCAGCGGTGATGGACCAGATTTCTGCCTAGGTGGTTGATAATCAGGACCCATGGTGGTTTCATACTGAGATGGCACCAGACCATGCTTTCAGACCAGACCACTCCTATAAAATAGAAAAGAAATATCAAAGACCTTTTGTGTTGTCAACATTTTTAATGTGTTTTATGATTGTATGTCCACCAGGGTGGCGCAAAATGGACACAAGCATGACAACTTAGTGGTTAGCACTGTTGCCTCGCAGCAAGAAGGTCATGGGATCAATTCCCACCTGAGGCCTTTCTGTGTGGAGTTTGCATGTTCTCCCCATATTTGCATGGGTTTCCTCCAGGTGCTCCGGCCTCCTCCCACATTTGAAGACATGGAGGTTAGGTGGATTGGAAACTTTATAATTGTCCGGGTCTTCCTTGCAAAAGAGGAAGTCTCAATCTCAATGGGACTAATCTGGTTAAATAAAGGTTAAATTAAATTTTAAAAAAAAATCAGAATTTGGCTCCATTCAATGGCATTCACATTAAACAGTATTTGTAAGTACGTTGTTATTTTTGTGTTAGGAGAGGCAGTGTGTGTGTGTGTGTGTGTGTGTGTGTGTGTGTGTGTGTGTGTGTGTGTGTGTGTGTGTGTGTGTGTGTGTGTGTGTGTGTGTGTGTGTGTGTGTGTGTGTGTGTGTGTGTGTGTGTGTGTGTGTGTGTGTCAGCCTAAGCAGGAAATTCAGGGAGACAGTTGCCACCACCGTTTGAACACCCAGCAGTTAAGTATTGATCTCTTGTTTCAGCAGTTCTCTCGCTACGATTTTCCCATCACTCTGTCTGTTCTCTTTTTCGACACCCTCTCTTCCAGCATTTCTTGTCTTTTTGAGCCACTGTTTCTCATTGTATTATATTCTGCATTTGTATTCCTGACATCAGTTAAATCCAATCTAATCTCCTTTTCCTGTTCCTTCCCTCTATTCCAGACTCCTACAGATGTTATCCTTGTAGCTCAGTTTCATGTCGAAGCTCAGAAATGGGCAATTCAATGTAGAGCTCAATACCTCCCCCATCAGGCGATGAAGTGAACCTTCCTCTCACAGCTCGACTATAATAAAATCAAACCTTGATGATTCATGGATTTCTACAGCGATGTTGTGGAGGGCTGTAAATCATTTTAAGATATCGTCTTCATAAAGCCTGGCACAGAATCATCTGTTCTACTGTAGACAGAGATGTATGGCATGAGGATGTCTTTTCCATGGACCTCTAATGTTCACCTGAGGACTTTGAAGGGAACTTAAAAACCTTTTTATTCAGCCTGTTATGTTTAAAGTATAGCTGAAATGCACTCTAATCTTTCTACTACACAGATTTCAAATTGAACTAGTAGTTTTTAAGGTGTCTGCTCGGCCAGATACAGGTGTTAGTTTCCACACAATCAGATGGTCGCAATGTTTCTGTGAAGCCTCTCAGTTGTCCAGGTGGTTTCCATAGTAGAGAAGCTTGAATCTTTGACTGGACTGGGTTGCTTGACGCGAGGACGTTTCGCTCCTAATCGCAGAAGCTTCCTCAGCTAAATTTCTGCTCTGGTAGTCTGACTTCTGTCTTGACTCTTGTACAGAAGAACAAACAGAAGCCCGCAAAAGCTGGAGTTTTAAACCTAACAAGACGCCTCCTACTGAGAGGCAGACTGCTATTGGCAGTGACTAATAATTGCTCTAATTAGCATGTATTGTACTCTAGTTAACATCCTCATAATGACAGGGCAGCTGTCCCTCCTAACGATGGGACTGACGCCTCTCCTGATGATTCTCCTGACGATGTGAATGACTCAAGAAATTTATCTGAGGAAGCTTCTGCGATTAGAAGTGAAACGTCGCCGCTTCAAGCAAACCAGTCCAGTCGCAGATTCAAGCATCTCTACTACACAATCAGATGTACACTGTGTGTGGAGACACATAGGTCATATGCAGGAAGTGATCTTTACCCGTGCTAAATGCAGCAGTGGACACAGATCAGCTAATCAGTGAAAATCTCATTAGAATAGAATAGAATAATGTTTTAATTGTCATTGTACATACACATACATACAATGAAATTTGTCCTCTGCATTTAACTCATCCTAATTACAGTTAGACACAATCCAACCACTAGGAGCAGTGGGCAGCCACAGTCCGGCTCCCAGGCACCAATTCCAGATGTAGAGATGCTGCCTTGGTCAGGGGCAGTGAATGGAACAGACCCTAAATAAGCATGTTTTTGATTGTGGGAGGAAACCCACACAGGGAGAACATGCAAACTCCACACACAAAGGGCGGGAAGCCATCCCATGACCTTCTTGCTGTTAAGTACCAGTGCTAACCACTAATCCACAGTGCCACCAGCTAATACCATGCATAAAGCTAATAATTTTTCTCAATTTTGGGGTGGTTAGCTTGTCAGCTAACTCTGAAAACCATTAATGGGCCAATTACCTTCTACTAAATTTAGTTTCCCTAACTTTAAGTGAGCTAACAACTGTTTTGAATAAATTATAATGTTCAAAAATGTTTTCACATGCTAAAATCATATGTTCGTTCAAGTTGAAGCTTATACACTACTAGCAATATACCCAGGAGTCAACGCCTGGGTGTGAGATTATGTAGACATTTGTGACAAGCCCATCTATCAAAAATGAAAATATTCTGTTAAATGTGCAAGTTGTGTGACCAACAAAATAGTTGATTTCTTTATTTATCTTAATCAAAAAAAGTTTTTAATATATTAAATGCAGGAGGATGAAACTGCTAGTTTCTAAACCCAAGGTTCAATCATTGTTAGTAACATCTGTAAAGTCAGTCTTTTGAAAGTACTGTATGATTGTGCTAAAACCATCAATTATCAGCAGACTATATTTTTCTTTGTCATGTTAAACACTCCTTTCAGAAAGATACGGTGCAAAGTATTCGCAGTACTTCAATTTTTCCACATTTTTTTAGGTTATATCCTTATTCCAAAATGGATGAAATTAATTTTCCCCCTCAAAATTCTACAAACAATACCCCATAATAACAATGTGATTTTTTTTTTTTTTTAGATTTTTGCAAATGTATTAAAAATAATAATAACAATAAAAAAAAAACTAACAAATCACATGTACATAAGTATTCACAGCATTTGCCATGAAGCTCAAAATTGAGCTCAGGTGCATCCAGTTTCTGATCATTCTTGAGATGTTTCTACAGCTTAACTGAAGTCCACCTGGGGTAAATTCAGTTGATTAGACATGATTTGGAAAGGCACATAGCTGTCTACATACTATAAAGTTTCACAGTTGACAGTGCATGTCAGAGCACAAACCAAGCATGAAGTCAAAGGAATTGTCTGTAGACCTCCGAGACAGGATTGTCTCAAGGAACAAATCTGGGGAAGGGTACAGAAATGTATGAAATTTATGCTGCTTAGAAGGTCCTAATGAGGACAGTGGCCTCCATCATCCATAAATGGAAAAAGTTTGGATCCACCAGGGCTCTTCCTATAAACTGAGCAATCCCAAGAAAAGGGCCTTAGTCAGAGAGGTGACCAAGAACCTGATAGTCAGTCTGTCCAAGCTCCAGCATTCCTCTGTGGAGAGACAGTGACAGTAACACACAGTGCTTTTGGTTTGATTGTGCAATGTTCACGTCTAGTTCACAAGATGAATGTGTGCCACAGACACTGGACATACAGTAACAATATTTCCTTTGCGCACCCAAAACAGGATCCAGTGGAGGTGCATGTACAGTTCATCCATGGCACATTCGGGACATGCCAGCAGGATTTGACGTGCCTATCCATGGTGAATGTCTCTCAAGTGCGATCAGACTGTTCCAAATGCTGCTTTGATGCCATAAGAATATTTAGAACGCAGTCATCTTGCGGTCAGATGGCACTTCAACTGCTGTACGATATTTTTCCATTTCGACTGCACCTCAAATGTTTTGAACATGGGCAAAACATTCGGGGTGACTGCACAACTGTGCCCAACTGTTTAAACTGTGCTCAGAATGTTGTCAGATGGTTGCTAATGCACCTTGACACTTCTTGAATGTGTGTCATATTTTCAATTGGACGGCATTTGGGCTCATGTGGCCTCTAGTGTGATGGGGCTCTCACAATGCCACTTTTAGCTTACTTTTAACATCATGGAAAATGAATGTTTACATTAAACAAAGAACTGTATCACATTACTTCATATCACAGTAAATCAAATCTTACCAAATCAAATCATCCCTTAATATAAAAGCATGTTTCCTGAGTCATATCATAGTTCAGGTATCTAAATATGTATCATATTGTTTTATAAGGGAGAGAAGCGCACCTCTCATAGGCATTGTATGCTATTTGCTACTGTTATTCAACACCAAGGTTCTGATTTACAAAAGGTTTGCATGTGCAAAAATATGCGCAGACACCATTGCACTCACAAACACACCTGCATGGTGAGTTACGAACAGTGCTCACTGAGGACAGCTTTTGTCAAATGTGCAAAATAGTGCATATGTCTATTTAGTGCATTTGCCTTTATGAATATGCAGTTTGGGGTTCTCCACTCTAGTGCGCAAAATTCAGAGAATTGGGGGGAACATGCAAACAAGTGATGTTTGCACACGTAACATGATTTATGAAGGTCAAAAGTAGGGATGTCCCGATCCGATCACGTGATCGGAAATCGGGCCTGATCACGTGGTTTCAGACTTGGTCGAAATCGGACGTTGCATCCTGATCAGGAATCCGATATAGATTTTATCCTTATTATTTTGATCAGTGCTATTTCAAGCTCATTATTGCAGATTAATGGGTCTTTCACGCGTCAGAAGCGTCAGAGGCGTCAAGAATCGGTCTAAAAAGCATTATTTTCAATGAGACATGTTGCTTTTTAGAAACGTCAAAAGCATCGCATTAGCTCGGCTTTTCACGCGACGCTTCTGATGGGAGTGTGCATTGCTGCTTGTCGGCAGGCTGACACGGTCAAAGTTCAACCCAATCTTTTTTTTTTTTATTGAACAAAAGAAAAAACATGAGTTCAACTGGACATTCTCGCACATACATGCGGCTGAAACTGATTCCAGAGGAGAAAAGGGAACAAGAGTTACGCAGTGAATTTGGGAAGAAGAAATGGAATTGTAACCCGAACAGAGGTGGGGGGAGTTACGCGCGCAAAGTTTCTTTCGCAGAACTGCTGTTTGTGTGTTTATGCGCTCAGCTTGACGCCTCGATGGAATGACAAGAGGATGATGGACACTTTCCTACCGAAACTCTTGCTCAGTCATCCTTTTGTGCGCAGCAGGACCCGGTGCTGACCAAGTCCTGAGGACAATGATCTGTCATCTGATTAACAAAAAGAATAAAACAAATTGTCCTGTGATTGTTTGTCTGCAAAACGGAGCGAGAGATGGTGTGCGAACGAACGACGTGCACACTTATCACATTTAGGAGCGCGTCTTAAAGAGCTTCCGTCTTCATTCACATTCACTGCGCTGCTCTGAACTTGTTGAACACTGATAAAGTATCAGAGGGGTACACTGAGGACTGTCAGGACGCAAATATAAGTTGTTTTTTTTTCCTTTTACTTTTCAAGTTGACTTTTGAACTTTCGACGCTCTGAGCTGTGACGTAGCTTCACGCTGTCCAATAGGAATGACATGTCGGTTCAAAACACGGAAGACTAGTGGCAGAAACCACTGATCTATACAAAACAGATCGGTGCAGAAACCACTGATCTATACAAAACATTAACGATTTTTTAAATTTTTAAAAATTTTTTAATGAAAGACATGCGGACGGGTCTGCGCGTCGGGACGCAGCCAGCGCGGTGCAGCGACACAGGAAAAACACCTCCATGTTGATAACCATTTGTAAAATCCAGGCGGCTTTTGATGGCTTTCAGTGGAGTGAGTATATGAGAAATTGTTTAACAGCTGGACATGTTCCAACTTGTCCTTAAGGCTTCCAACAGAGGTGTTTTTCCTGTGGCGGAGCGTCGCAGCAGCTGCAAGCCGACGCTGCAATCCGCCCGCACGTCTTTCATTAAAAAAATCTCCCTTAACAGTGGAATATTCGGATAAAATGCTGAAACCGACTTCTTCTGAAACTTCTCTGTTCTCTCACGACGTCCTGGATCAATAGAGCCTGAAATGTGGAGGTTTTCAGCTTGAAACAGGCTGACGACGGCGCCTGGGACCACTGCACGACGTCTCGCTCCGTGGGAAGTCCTTAAAGCGACAGTATCACCTCAAAATCTCTCATCAGCCATTAAAATTTTCACGGAAAACCAGCTTAATTTTTCGAACCGTGTCCACTTCGATGTGTCTCACAGGTTTAGAAAAAATTTTGATCAAACAAAGCGCCAGTCTCTCAGCAACTTCTCAGACAAAGGAATTCCGAAGAGGGGCTGGACGACTCCTCCCACAAGGAGTGCTCACAGGCAAATGACGTCACCGTCAGGCGTGGAAAAACTCACGTATGCGCACGAGGGTTCAAGCATGTCTGACGTAAAAACATATGAATGAAATCCATATAGTTTTTGAAGAAATAAAAAGGACCTATACTTTATTGACAGCCCTCGTATGTTGATATCTATAAAGAACCCATAAACTGGAGAATCATTAAAAATCTACACCATGTAAAATAAAAATGTAAATAACGAAAATAAGCTACCTATAGCTAGAAGAGCTACCGCTAAATTAGCCGTTAATAAGCCAACCGTACCCACCATACCTATAACGAAGGCTCATGGCTGCAATTCACCGATTTCATCACCCACAAAATTGTCTCCACCCCAATGCACATAATTTTGGAAAAGATTTACCACTTCTTATCTGGGATTTGAGTAAACTGGGCCTAAAGAGTTTAAGAACAGGGGACATCACTGTGCATGTGTCTTTAATGTCGTCTGCTCACATTTTATTTGTATATTTATCTAATGGGGTTATATCTGTAATACAAGTGTGTTAACTCGTGCAGTGATGCTTTAATTTTAACTCATTTGTAAGTGTTATTTGTGTGTGCCATTCTAAAATGTGGGTGTTGTTCATTTTTCTGTTCGAAGATGTAAATGTCTTGGTTGTAGTATTAAAGTACAATTTGTGCTCTTGTGTGATATTAAACTTAAAACCTTTTACAACATGCAGCTGTTACATGTCAGACATGAAGCATGACCATCACAGTTATTAAAGTATCCTCTACTTTTCCACAAAAATGCTCCTAACCTAAAGTCTCTCCCTGGGTGTTTACAAAATAATTCCTATGATGTACCCTGTGTCGTGAGCTATTCTTGTATCCTCACTTGGTGGGGAACACAAATAGTCTCCAAATCCACAGATCTGGACTCACAAAGTCCCCACATTTATCTGGTTCCTGACAGACCGTCTGCCCTAAGGTAGCTCCTGTCTGGTATGTTTCCTGGCTGACTGGTATACGAATTTGGCCAGCCTGCCTGTTGGACCATCCACATTCAGGCTACATTTGGGTAGCAGACAGTCATTGGGGACGACCAAAAACAAGTCTTCAGTGCACATTCCGAAAATAACACAAAAGATGAAAATCCAAAAGACAAAAATTATACGCTTCACAAGCATTCAACAAAAACTTAGTGTTTGATATCAAACCTACAATGGTTTTTATCGGCGTTATCCGACATATGTTGGATCTCACATTTGCAGCTAATCAATGTACACATCAGTCATGACCTCTTCAGTCTAATCCTAGAATCCCAGCCCCTAAACTAACTCACTGATCTTAACATGGACATCTGTGGGCTGCCATCTTTCAACTGGCAATATGTCAAATTGGAACAGAGCTGTTACTCCCTTTGCAGAGGGGCTGTCTCTCCTCAACCCCACAGACCTGCAGGCAAATTGCCCAGAGCACAGATCAGTTCAGTGGGTGTGTCTCATGAAGCAAGCAGAAGTTAGGATTAGTAAAGGCACCTTGACATTTACACAAATTTGATCCCAGCACAGCCGTGCAATTCGTCATGCCATTGCGTCCCACTTTGTCCAGGTTGACGCCACGCTTTGTCCCACTTGACACCAAGCTATATAGGGACAACTCTGTGAACGTCCTTGAGTGGCCCAGCCACAGCCCAGATATGAATCTGTTCAGGGTCACCTGATCCAGCCCTAACTATAAGCTTTAGCAAAAAAGAAAGTTTTAAGCCTAATCTTAAAAGTAGAGAGGGTGTCTGTCTCCCTGATCTGAATTGGGAGCTGGTTCCACAGGAGAGGAGCCTGAAAGCTGAAGGCTCTGCCTCCCATTCTACTCTTACAAACCCTAGGAACTACAAGTAAGCCTGCAGTCTGAGAGCGAATCGCTCTATTGGGGTGATATGGTACTATGAGGTCCCTAAGATAAGATGGGACCTGATTATTCAAAACCTTATAAGTAAGAAGAAGAATTTTAAATTCTATTCTAGAATTAACAGGAAGCCAATGAAGAGAGGCCAATATGGGTGAGATATGCTCTCTCCTTCTAGTCCCCGCTAGTACTCTAGCTGCAGCATTTTGAATTAACTGAAGGCTTTTCAGGGAACTTTTAGGACAACCTGATAATAATGAATTACAATAGTCCAGCCTAGAGGAAATAAATGCATGAATTAGTTTTTCAGCATCACTCTGAGACAAGACCTTTCTAATTTTAGAGATATTGCGCAAATGCAAAAAAGCAGTCCTACATATTTGTTTAATATGTGCATTGAATGACATATCCTGATCAAAAATGACTCCAAGATTTCTCACAGTATTACTAGAGGTCAGGGTAATGCCATCCAGAGTAAGGATCTGGTTAGACACCATGTTTCTAAGATTTGTGCGGCCAAGTACAATAACTTCAGTTTTATCTGAGTTTAAAAGCAGGAAATTAGAGGTCATCCATGTCTTTATGTCTGTAAGACAATCCTGCAGTTTAGCTAATTGGTGTGTGTCCTCTGGCTTCATGGATAGATAAAGCTGGGTATCATCTGCGTAACAATGAAAATTTAAGCAATGCCGTCTAATAATACTGCCTAAGGGAAGCATGTATAAAGTGAATAAAATTGGTCCTAGCACAGAACCTTGTGGAACTCCATAATTAACCTTAGTCTATGAAGAAGATTCCCCATTTACATGAACAAATTGTAATCTATTAGATAAATATGATTCAAACCACCGCAGCGCAGTGCCTTTAATACCTATGGCATGCTCTAATCTCTGTAATAAAATTTTATGGTCAACAGTATCAAAAGCAGCACTGAGGTCTAACAGAACAAGCACAGAGACGAGTCCACTGTCTGAGGCCATAAGAAGATCATTTGTAACCTTCACTAATGCTGTTTCTGTACTATGATGAATTCTAAAACCTGACTGAAATTCTTCAAATAGACCATTCCTCTGCAGATGATCAGTTAGCTGTTTTACAACTACCCTTTCAAGACTTTTTGAGAGAAAAGGAAGGTTGGAGATTGGCCTATAATTAGCTAAGATAGCTGGGTCAAGTGATGGCTTTTTAAGTACTGATTTAATTACTGCCACCTTAAAAGCCTGTGGTACATAGCCAACTAATAAATGTTGTGTGGGCCACCAGAAGAGGAGGTACTGCTGGCCCACCACCAGAGGGCGCCCTGCCTGAAGTGTGGGCTTCAGGCACGAGAGGGCGCTGCTGCCACGGACACAGCCGGGGGTGACAGCTGTCACTCATTATCTCATGACAGCTGTCACCCATCTACGCTTCATCATACTACTCCATAAAATCCGGACGTCATCACCTCATTGCCGAGATATCATCTACCTGTGAAGGTAATTCTCTGCTAAACTGAAAACACTGACTAATAGCCTATACTTCTTTGCAGCTGTTTTCCTGTAAGTGTTTCCCTATCTGTGGGATTGGCGTTTGGTGTGATCAGCGACAGCTTCACTTCACACTCCAACCAGATAAGTGGTTAACAGGAGCTGCACGAGTGTGTGATTAGAGGTGGAGGTGACTTTCCACCTTCTGACTGTTTTTGTTACTGGGTGTGCACACACCCACATCTCACTGTTTGTGCTCCTCACCAGCAGTACCAGATCCGACAGTCGGGGACGGTGATCACCTGGGAATTCGGGACTTGGTGGCTCCAGTATTCACCAGGTTCGGTGGAGGCGGAAATCGTGTGGTTCCGGCTCTTCTCAGGACAGACGTCTTCTATCCTCGAGCCTGCCCACACGTCACCTTTGTGTATTGACTGCTATCATATTCTGAGATTGTCTGTATAGTCGTTGTGCACATTCACAACATTAAATTGTTACCTTTAGGCTCATCTATTGACCGTTCATTTGCGCCCCCTGTTGTGGGTCCGTGTCACTACACTTTCTCCAACAATAAAGATAGATTGATCATATTTAAGATCGAAGCATTAAATAATGGTAGGGCTTCCTTGAGCAGCCTGGTAGGAATGGGGTCTAATAGATATGTTGATGGTGTGGATGAAGTAACTAATGAAAATAACTCAGACAGAACAATCAGAGAGAAAGAGTCTAACCAAATACCGGCATCACTGAAAGCAGCCAAAGATAACGATACGTCTTTGGGATGGTTATGAGTAATTTTTTCTCTAATAGTTAAAATTTTATTAGCAAAGAAAGTCATGAAGTCATTACTAGTTAAAGTTAAAGGAATACTCGGCTCAATAGAGCTCTGACTCTTTGTCAGCCTGGCTACAGTGCTGAAAAGAAACCTGGGGTTGTTCTTATTTTCTTCAATTAGTGATGAGTAGTAAGATGTCCTAGCTTTACGGAGGGCTTTTTTATAGAGCAACAGACTCTTTTTCCAGGCTAAGTGAAGATCTTCTAAATTAGTGAGACATCATTTCCTTTCCAACTTACAGGTTATCTGCTTTAAGCTGTGAGTTTGTGAGTTATACCACAGAGTCAGGCACTTCTAATTTAAAGCTCTCTTTTTCAGAGGAGCTACAGCATCCAAAGTTGTCTTCAATGAGGATGTAAAACTATTGACAACATACTCTATCTCACTTACAGAGTTTAGGTAGCTACTCTGTACTGTGTTGGTATATGGCATTAGAGAACATAAAGAAGGAATCATATCCTTAAACCTAGTTACAGCGCTTTCTGAAAGACTTCTAGTGTAATGAAACTTATTCCCCACTGCTGGGTAGTCCATCAGAGTAAATGTAAATGTTATTAAGAAATGATCAGACAGAAGGGAGTTTTCAGGGAATACTGTTAAGTCTTCAATTTCCATACCATAAGTCAGAACAAGATCTAAGATATGATTAAAATGGTGGGTGGACTCATTTACATTTTGAGCAAAGCCAATTGAGTCTAATAATAGATTAAATGCAGTGTTGAGGCTGTCATTCTCAGCATCTGTGTGGATGTTAAAATCACCCACTATAATTATCTTATCTGAGCTAAGCACTAAGTCAGACAAAAGGTCTGAAAATTCACAGAGAAACTCACAGTAACAACCAGGTGGACGATAGATAATAACAAATAAAACTGGTTTTTGGGACTTCCAATTTGGATGGACAAGACTAAGAGTCAAGCTTTCAAATGAATTAAAGCTCTGTCTGGGTTTTTGATTAATTAATAAGCTGGAATGGAAGATTGCTGCTAATCCTCTGCCTCGGCCCGTGCTACGAGCATTCTGGCAGTTAGTGTGACTCGGGGGTGCTGACTCATTTAAACTAACATATTCATCCTGCTGTAACCAGGTTTCTGTAAGGCAGAATAAATCAATATGTTGATCAATTATTATATCATTTACTAACAGGGACTTAGAAGAGAGAGACCTAATGTTTAATAGACCACATTTAACTGTTTTAGTCTGTGGTGCAGTTGAAGGCGCTATATTATTTTTTCTTTTTGAATTTTTATGCTTAAATAGATTTTTGCTGGTTATTGGTGGTCTGGGAGCAGGCACCATCTCTACGGGGATGGGGTCAATGAGGGGATGGCAGCGGGAGAGAAGCTGCAGAGAGGTGTGTAAGACTACAACTCTGCTTCCTGGTCCCAGCCCTGGATAGTCACGGTTTGGAGGATTTAAGAAAATTGGCCAGATTTCTAGAAATGAGAGCTGCTCCATCCAAAGTGGGATGGATGCCGTCTCTCCTAACAAGACCATGTTTTCCCCAGAAGCTTTGCCAATTATCTATGAAGCCCACCTCATTTTTTGGACACCACTCAGACAGACAGCAATTCAAGGAGAACATGCAGCTAAATATGTCACTCCCGGTCCGATTGGGGAGGGGCCCAGAGAAAACTACAGAGTCTGACATTGTTTTTGCAAAGTTACACACCAATTCAATGTTAATTTTAGTGACCTCCAATTGGCGTAACTGGGTGTCATTACTGCCGACGTGAATTACTATCTTACCAAATTTACGCTTAGCCTTAGCCAGCAGTTTCAAATTTCCTTCAATGTCACCTGCTCTGGCCCCCGGAAGACAATTGACTATAGTTGCTGGTGTCGCTAACTTCACATTTCTCAAAACAGAGTCGCCAATAACCAGAGTCTCCAATTCGCCCAGCCTGGCCTCCAAAGCTATGAATAAGCTACACTTATTACAACTACCATTACTGCTAAAGGAGGCCGAGGAATAACTAAACATTTCACACCCAGAGCAGAAAAGTGCAGGAGAGACAGGAGAAGTCGCCATGCTAAACCGGCTAAGAGCTAGTAGCTGCGCTAAGCTAGCGGATTCCTAAAAACACACAAAGTGAATAATGTGTAAATAATTTAGAGGTGATTCAGCAGAGGGAGTGCTTTAGTTAAGGCACGTGAAGATTACACTGTGAAACAAATCGTTATCTAGTTAACTAGATCAATCTAACTGCGCAGTTTAAACAGCTAACAGATACAGCAAAAACACCGCTGTGCTCCGGAACAGGAAGTGATACAATACCGCAGTGAGAGCCAACCACCAGTAGAGGCAAGCCAATCACAATTTTTTTCCAAGGCACACTGAATGCACCATCACTGCTCTGCGCTTTGTTTTGAACATGGACGGAAGCCAGAAAGCACATTTCTACCACAACAAACATGCAGGTCCGCACGAACAACAGCAAGCAGTCGGAAGAGATTTTTGACGCACATTTAAATCAGGCGTTTGGAGATACTTTGGCTTTTTTAAAAAAGATGGAAAACTTGACAAGATGCGGGGTGTTTGTAAAGAATGCTGTGCTGCTTAACGGTATCGACACGGCCGCAGACTGCAAACCAAGTTCTGGCAAAACTGGTAAGAAATGTATCTCAAATTACTTTTGCCAAGCTGGTACTCTGTCAATGAGTGAGTCACTTTAAGTCACTCATTGTCTTACTGTTTACTGTTTCTGACAGTGTGATGAAACAGGTTCCACATATGAGGGAACTGATTCTTGTTCCTTAATGTTGAATCTGGTAAATTTGTTTCATATAAGGAGTAAAACAAATCCTCTCCCTCTAGTAGAATCAGACGATGAAGAAGAATACCATAGTACCATACTGAATTGCAGCTTCTTATTTTCTATTTAAATTTTTGGTAGAATTTCTTTGCATCATGTTGAATCGCATCGTATCACACCAAATTGCATCGTATCGCATTGTGAGGAATTGAATGATCAAATACATCAAATCGTATCAAATCGGAAACGGGTGAATCGTATCGCATCATATCGTCATGTATCGCTGTATGTATCGTATTGCTGGTAGTGTATCGAGGTGCGTATCGAATCGTTGTCAGTGATGAGATTCACATGCCTAATATCAATCAATCAATCAATCAATTTTTTTATATAGCGCCAAATCACAACAAACAGTTGCCCCAAGGCGCTTTATATTGTAAGGCAAGGCCATACAATAATTATGTAAAACCCCAACGGTCAAACGACCCCCTGTGAGCAAGCACTTGGCTACAGTGGGAAGGAAAAACTCCCTTTTAACAGGAAGAAACCTCCAGCAGAACCAGGCTCAGGGAGGGGCAGTCTTCTGCTGGGACTGGTTGGGGCTGAGGGAGAGAACCAGGAAAAAGACATGCTGTGGAGCGGAGCAGAGATCAATCACTAATGATTAAATGCAGAGTGGTGCATACAGAGCAAAAAGAGAAAGAAACAGTGCATCATGGGAACCCCCCAGCAGTCTACGTCTATAGCAGCATAACTAAGGGATGGTTTAGGGTCACCTGATCCAGCCCTAACTATAAGCTTTAGCAAAAGGAAAGTTTTAAGCCTAATCTTAAAAGTAGAGAGGGTGTCTGTCTCCCTGATCTGAATTGGGAGCTGGTTCCACAGGAGAGGAGCCTGAAAGCTGAAGGCTCTGCCTCCCATTCTACTCTTACAAACCCTAGGAACTACAAGTAAGCCTGCAGTCTGAGAGCGAAGCGCTCTATTGGGGTGATATGGTACTACGAGGTCCCTAAGATAAGATGGGACCTGATTATTCAAAACCTTATAAGTAAGAAGAAGAATTTTAAATTCTATTCTAGAATTAACAGGAAGCCAATGAAGAGAGGCCAATATGGGTGAGATATGCTCTCTCCTTCTAGTCCCCATCAGTACTCTAGCTGCAGCATTTTGAATTAACTGAAGGCTTTTTAGGGAACTTTTAGGACAACCTGATAATAATGAATTACAATAGTCCAGCCTAGAGGAAATAAATGCATGAATTAGATTTTCAGCATCACTCTGAGACAAGACCTTTCTGATTTTAGAGATATTGCGTAAATGCAAAAAAGCAGTCCTACATATTTGTTTAATATGCGCTTTGAATGACATATCCTGATCAAAAATGACTCCAAGATTTCTCACAGTATTACTAGAGGTCAGGGTAATGCCATCCAGAGTAAGGATCTGGTTAGACACCATGTTTCTAAGATTTGTGGGGCCAAGTACAATAACTTCAGTTTTATCTGAGTTTAAAAGCAGGAAATTAGAGGTCATCCATGTCTTTATGTCTGTAAGACAATCCTGCAGTTTAGCTAATTGGTGTGTGTCCTCTGGCTTCATGGATAGATAAAGCTGGGTATCATCTGCGTAACAATGAAAATTTAAGCAATACCGTCTAATAATACTGCCTAAGGGAAGCATGTATAAAGTGAATAAAATTGGTCCTAGCACAGAACCTTGTGGAACTCCATAATTAACTTTAGTCTGTGAAGAAGATTCCCCATTTACATGAACAAATTGTAATCTATTAGACAAATATGATTCAAACCACCGCAGCGCAGTGCCTTTAATACCTATGGCATGCTCTAATCTCTGTAATAAAATTTTATGGTCAACAGTATCAAAAGCAGCACTGAGGTCTAACAGAACAAGCACAGAGATGAGTCCACTGTCCGAGGCCATAAGAAGATCATCTGTAACCTTCACTAATGCTGTTTCTGTACTATGATGAACTCTAAACCTGACTGAAACTCTTCAAATAGACCATTCCTCTGCAGATGATCAGTTAGCTGTTTTACAACTACCCTTTCAAGAATTTTTGAGAGAAAAGGAAGGTTGGAGATTGGCCTATAATTAGCTAAGATAGCTGGGTCAAGTGATGGCTTTTTAAGTAATGGTTTAATTACTGCCACCTTAAAAGCCTGTGGTACATAGCCAACTAACAAAGATAGATTGATCATATTTAAGATCGAAGCATTAAATAATGGTAGGGCTTCCTTGAGCAGCCTGGTAGGAATGGGGTCTAATAAACATGTTGATGGTTGGATGAAGTAACTAATGAAAATAACTCAGACAGAACAATCGGAGAGAAAGAGTGTAACCAAATACCGGCATCACTGAAAGCAGCCAAAGATAACGATACGTCTTTGGGATGGTTATGAGTAATTTTTTCTCTAATAGTTAAAATTTTGTTAGCAAAGAAAGTCATGAAGTCATTACTAGTTAAAGTTAATGGAATACTCAGCTCAATAGAGCTCTGACTCTTTGTCAGCCTGGCTACAGTGCTGAAAAGAAACCTGGGGTTGTTCTTATTTTCTTCAATTAGTGATGAGTAGAAAGATGTCCTAGCTTTACGGAGGGCTTTTTTATAGAGCAACAGACTCTTTTTCCAGGCTAAGTGAAGATCTTCTAAATTAGTGAGACGCCATTTCCTCTCCAACTTACGGGTTATCTGCTTTAAGCTACGAGTTTGTGAGTTATACCACGGAGTCAGGCACTTCTGATTTAAAGCTCTCTTTTTCAGAGGAGCTACAGCATCCAAAGTTGTCTTCAATGAGAATGTAAAACTATTGACGAGATACTCTATCTCCCTTACAGAGTTTAGGTAGCTACTCTGCACTGTGTTGGTATATGGCATTAGAGAACATAAAGAAGGAATCATATCCTTAAACCTAGTTACAGCGCTTTCTGAAAGGCTTCTAGTGTAATGAAACGTATTCCCCACTGCTGGGTAGTCCATCAGAGTAAATGTAAATGTTATTAAGAAATGATCAGACAGAAGGGAGTTTTCAGGGAATACTGTTAAGTCTTCTATTTCCATACCATAAGTCAGAACAAGATCTAAGATATGATTAAAGTGGTGGGTGGACTCATTTACTTTTTGAGCAAAGCCAATAGAGTCTAATAATAGATTAAATGCAGTGTTGAGGCTGTCATTCTCAGCATCTGTGTGGATGTTAAAATCGCCCACTATAATTATCTTATCTGAGCTAAGCACTAAGTCAGACAAAAGGTCTGAAAATTCACAGAGAAACTCACAGTAACGACCAGGTGGACGATAGATAACAAATAAAACTGGTTTTTGGGACTTCCAATTTGGATGGACAAGACTAAGAGACAAGCTTTCAAATGAATTAAAGCTCTGTCTGGGTTTTTGATTAATTAATAAGCTGGAATGGAAGATTGCTGCTAATCCTCCGCCCCGGCCCGTGCTACGAGCATTCTGACAGTTAGTGTGACTCGGGGGTGTTGACTCATTTAAACTAACATATTCATCCTGCAGTAACCAGGTTTCTGTTAGGCAGAATAAATCAATATGTTGATCAATTATTATATCATTTACCAACAGGGACTTAGAAGAGAGAGACCTAATGTTTAATAGACCACATTTAACTGTTTTAGTCTGTGGTGCAGTTGAAGGTGCTATATTGTTTTTTCTTTTTGAATTTTTATGCTTAAATAGATTTTTGCTGGTTATTGGTGGTCTGGGAGCAGGCACCGTCTCTATGGGGATGGGGTAATGAGGGGATGGCAGCGGGAGAGAAGCTGCAGAGAGGTGTGTAAGACTACAACTCTGCTTCCTGGTCCCAACCCTGGATAGTCACAGTTTGGAGGATTTAATAAAATTGGCCAGATTTCTAGAAATGAGAGCTGCTCCATCCAAAGTGGGATGGATGCCGTCTCTCCTAACAAGACCAGGTTTTCCCCAGAAGCTTTGCCAATTATCTATGAAGCCCACCTCATTTTTTGGACACCACTCAGACAGCCAGCAATTCAAGGAGAACATGCGGCTAAACATGTCACTCCCGGTCCGATTGGGGAGGGGCCCAGAGAAAACTACAGAGTCCGACATTGTTTTTGCAAAGTTACACACCGATTTAATGTTAATTTTAGTGACCTCCGATTGGCGTAACCGGGTGTCATTACTGCCGACGTGAATTACAATCTTACCAAATTTACGCTTAGCCTTAGCCAGCAGTTTCAAATTTCCTTCAATGTCGCCTGCTCTGGCCCCCGGAAGACAATTGACTATGGTTGCTGGTGTCGCTAACTTCACATTTCTCAAAACAGAGTCGCCAATAACCAGAGTTTGATCCTCGGTGGGTGTGTCGCCGAGTGGGGAAAAACGGTTAGAAATGTGAATGGGTTGGCGGTGTACACAGGGCTTCTGTTTAGAACTACGCTTCCTCCTCACAGTCACCCAGTCGGCCTGCTTTCCCGGCTGCTCGGGATCTGCCAGGGGGGAACTAACGGCGGCTAAGCTACCTTGGTCCGCACCGACTACAGGGGCCTGGCTAGCTGTAGAATTTTCCACGGTGCGGAGCCGAGTCTCTAGTTCGCCCAGCCTGGCCTCCAAAGCTACGAATAAGCTACACTTATTACAAGTACCGTTACTGCTAAAGGAGGCCGAGGAATAACTAAACATTTCACACCCAGAGCAGAAAAGTGCGGGAGAGACAGGAGAAGCCGCCATGCTAAATCGGCTAAGAGCTAGTAGCTACGCTAAGCTAGCAGATTCCTAAAAACACGCAAAGTGAATAATGTGTAAATAATTTAGAGGTGATTCAGCAGAAGGAGTGCTTTAGTTAAGGCACGTAAAGATTACACTGGGAAACAAATCGTAATCTAGATAACTAGATCAATCTAACTGTGCAGATTAAACAGCTAACAGATACAGAAAAACACCGCTGTGCTTCGGAACAGGAAGTGATATAATACCGCAGTGAGAGCCAACCACCAGTAGTGAATATGAATGCTTTTGTACATGTGTTTTCTTAGTTTTTTATTTTGAATAGGTCTCCCCCCCCCCCCAAAAAAAAAAACAACTTTTTTCATGTTGTCATGAGGGAAAAAATGACTTTGTAATGTAATGTAACATAACAAATTGTGGAAAAAGTGAAGCACTATGAATACTTTGAATTGCAGCTTGGGACTCCGGCGAGGGCCGTTGCATCTCCTCCTCTCTCCTCTATCTCTGCTCCAACCTTCAAAGTCCCAACTTCACCAGAATGTGAATTCTTCAAACTATATTGGATTTACCATGGAATTGATCAGCTGGTCTCTGAATGACATTGACACCATTTTTTCTACAAGAAGATCAGGGCCGGGGGACCCTGCGTGCCCAGATGGAACTTACCCTGCGGGCTATGTTCTCAATGCCTGGGAGTCCTGGCATGTCGCATGCTTTGCGCCATTCTCTGTGGAGGACGTTGAGGATTTATTCATATTTGGTTTCATAGTAGGAGGGCTTGTACTTATTGGTTTATGTGCTGCCCTGACCTACCGGAAAATTGGCAAAACAGCTGCCGGCAAACCACGATCCCTCGCCTGTCCATCATGATTAATGAGTTGGGCAAGGCGATGCATTCTCAGACTGCATTAACCCTTGAACTTAGATGCAAACTGGATAACATCTCGGAGCAAATGCGCGCCTTGCAGGAGAAGGTGAAGATTTCAGAGACCTGGGAATATTCATAATTTGGGATCTGGTTTGTTCATGTGAAGCTGCAAAAGTGTTTTTCACTGCTCAACCACAAACACGGCAGGCTTATCAGCCTCTGAAGGATAAAAGGCCCCATTGTTTTCCTCCAGAAGAATCTCTACAGCCTTGGGGAATATTGGCTGCCTCCTTATCTCTCTAACTCAAGGACATTAACTGACTCACACCCCCGCCTCCCCTCCTGCCCCATCACACACCCCATCCCGGCCGCCGCTCACGCCACCCCTTCTCCCCTCCGGGGGCTGCGCAGTTTTATCTGTGGCAGGTCCCTGTTCCCCCCAAGCTGACGGCGGCTCGACTCCTGTTGCAGCGGCTCCCCCACACTCACAGCCTCAATTCGTAAAACAGACTGTTTCAAGTTTAGTGCACATAAACAATGTCAAATGTATATGTCTTGTCTTAATTCTGATGTGTGCCATTATTACGGTAAACAAGTAATAATTGTAGATTAATTGCTGTATCTTGTCTGTGACAATTTGAGTGTGGACGTAATCTCGTTGTTGTTGCACTTGTAATGACAATGACAATAAATCTCATCCATCCATACTTTCCGGATGCACTGTAATGAAATGAGTCAAGTGCCATTTGGCACCATAGCTGTAAATTTGATGTAAGACAATGATATACTCTTGTTCTTGACAGAGGTACATACTTTTCACAGAGGTGTGGCACCACCTACTGTTGTGGATGTCTAATATGCAATTACGACAACAGCATATCATATACAGTGCTGTGAAAAAAGGTTGTGACCCCTTGAGCTTTTACATGTTTGAAATTTTTTCAAGACATCAAACAACAACACCAAAAAGAAATTCAGGCTTTTGATATTAAAATTTCTAAATTATTATGCACTTTAAATTAACAGTAAAAAAAAAAATTCTACATCATAGCTCGTGGGATGAGACGTGTATGAGAAAGTGTGCGATGTCAATCTCATTCCAGAATCTGCTACTTCACTGTCAGCTTGCATCAGT
Source organism: Thalassophryne amazonica (assembly GCF_902500255.1). NCBI lineage: Eukaryota > Metazoa > Chordata > Actinopteri > Batrachoidiformes > Batrachoididae > Thalassophryne > Thalassophryne amazonica. The sequence goes on from NC_047109.1 coordinate 85,586,446, forward strand.
TAAAACACTGAATGTGGTATTTTCCTGAAACAAAGCACCCGCATTCTACAAACCCTTTACTGGTTTCTCCCCTTTTACCTGGTGAAAAAAATGTAACTATACTGTATATACAGCTGTACCAATTTATGCTCATCATATTACAAGTCTGTACACAAACTGTTTGAGTATCCCTTTCGGAAACACAAAACTGTGTTCAAACTGCAAAATGAATTATGCAGTGTGTGTGTTTTATGGAAGGAGTTGTCGGTTTTGACGGGAAAATTAAATCCTCTTGAGTCTTGTTACTGTTGTATTATGTTCTCTACCATGCACATTACAAGGAGGAGATTAGGTGAAGTGCCTAAACGCAGCAAGCTAATTGCAGCAACATGCAAATCATTGTTTTTGTGCTATTGAAATGTTATTCATGCATCATTTGTAAAGCATGAATAACACAGATAAGTAGGTCATTGATCAAGAATCACTTCCTTACACGTTCCTTACTGAATGCTTTCTGTAGGTGCAAAGAGCAAGAAGGAAAAAGGACAAATGCAGGCCAGTTTTTCCGAAGGTGCATGACCCGCTATGTCACAAGCCATATCACCAAGCAGAGTGTTGACCTGGTTGTTTCTTCTTGATTTGGAGTCAAATTATGCCCAACATACAGTACACCCAGAGAGTATTCACAGCGCTGCACTTTTTCCACATTTTTTAAGTCTTACAGCCTTATTCCAAAATGGATGAAATTAATTTTTTCCCTCAAAATTATATACACAATACCCCATAATGACAATGTGGAAAAAAAGTTTTGTTTTTTGTTTTTGATTTTTGCAAATTTATTAAAAATTAAACTAAGAAATCACATACGCAAGTCTTCACAGCCTTTGCCATCAAGCTCAAGATTGAACTCAGGTGCATCCTGTTTCCACTGATCATTCTTGAGACATTTCTACAGCTTAATTATAAGTTATATTATAGTTAAATTATAATTATAAATAATAAATAAAATTGATTTGATTTGATTTGATTTAATTGGAGTCCACCTGGGGTAAATTCAGTTAATTGGACATGATTTGGAAAGGCACACACCTGTCTACACATAGAGTCCCACAGTTGACAATGCATGTCAGTGCACAAGCCAAGCATGAAGTCAAAGGAATTGCCTGCTGACTTCTGAGACAGGATTGTCTTGAGGCACAAATCTGGGGAAGGGTAGAGAAACATTTCTGCTGCTTTGAACGTCCCAATAAGCACAGTGGCTTCCATCAGCCTCAAATGGAAGAAGGTCAGATCCACCAGGACTCTTCCTAGAGCTAGCTGCCCGTCTAAACTAAGCTATCAGTGGAGAATGACCTTAGTCTGGGAGGTGACCAAGAACCCAATGGTCACTCTGTCAGAGCTCCAGCATTCCTCTGCGGAGAGAGGAGAACCTTTCAGAAGGACAAGCATCTCTGCGGCAATCCACCAATCACGCCTGTATGGTAGAGTGACCAGACAGAAGCCACTCCTTAGTAAAAGGCACATGGCAGCCCACCTGGAATCTGCTCAAAAGCACCTGAAGGGCTCTCAGACCATGAGAAACTAAATTCTCTGGTCTGATGATGAAACAAAGATTGAACTGTTTGGCATGAATGTCAAGTGTCATGATTGGAGGAAACCAGGCACCATCCCTACAGTGAAGCATGGTGGTGGCAGCATCATGCTGTGGGTATGTTTTTCAGTGGCAGGAACTGGGAGACGAGTCAGGATTGAGGAAAGGCTGTGAATACTTATGGACATGTGGTTTCTTAGTATTTAAGTTGCAAAAATTTCAAAAAAACCCTTTTTCATGTTGTCATTATGGGGTGTTGTGAGTAGAATTTTGAGGGGAAAAAATGAATTTACTCCATTTTGAAATCAGGCTGTAACATAAAATGTGGAAAAAATGATGTCCTGGGAATACTTTCTGAATGCACTGTACTAAACCAATTGTCTCCTGTATTATGCCATCATAAGTTCAAAGACAGGTAAGGTATTCAAATGTCATTGTTCACGTTCTTTAATTCATCTCATATGTACTGAACAGCTGTTACTCAGATATATCAAAAGCTATATTAACAATTAAAGGTCACAACAGGCATTTGTCATCATTTTCAGGAAAAAAAAAAAAAAAAAACCTCTGTTTTTCCAAGAGATGGCGATTAGCTGCTTATTTCCCTGGGTAATTGCCATCCAAAACCCAAGGCGGTTCCGTGGTGGATCAGACACGGCAACACATGACACCAATAGATGTTCCCAGACTAAATTTGATCATCATCATGTGTATTGTTCCAAATCTCACTGTAATAATAGCTGCTGTATCTCCCTATTTGACCACATTTATTGGGCCACCAAAGTCAATGAGGTAGCAACAAATGACAGTTCTGACAATCAGAAGCAGTTAGAAATAAAATCTGTACAAACAACACATTTTATAAACAATATTCATGATGCCTCTTGGAGCTACACTTCAAATTGCACACACACACACACACACACACACAAAAGAAGAAACGCATTCACTTGAAAGCACCTATTCTGGCAACAGATCAAGAGGAGGCATGCGTGCGTGTGTGCATGTGTGTGAGAGAGCTTCTTAGACATATCCAGTCTAAATAATCATCCTATCCTGCCCGTCCAGATACCAACACTATGTCCCATGTGGCTTCATTACTGTTGCTGCTAATTAAGCAGCTCCAAATAAACAGCATCTTCTGCCTTCATTAGCACAAACACAGCAACGTCATCACATGTTTAAACTGGCCATATTTGTTGAGTCTTGGGTAAGTATGAAAACACAGCATGTAGAAAAAGTGAACACACAGACGATAGTATATAACCTGTTGGAATGACGATTGTATTCATGAATCTGTGTGTTTTCTAACATCTTTCTAATCTTTGGCTTTGCGTCAGTTATGATTCATAACTTCTAAAAAAAAAATGCCAGTCTTTTATTACATCCCAAAGGAGATTCTTTTTTAAAATCCATGTCTGTTTGTTGATTCTTGAGTCAGAGAACTCAGAAACTACTGCACCAATTTTCATAAGATCTTGTTAGCCTTTCTTTATGGGGTCTTCCGCACTCCAATTTGCTTGGTCGTCTCCGATTCATAGTAAGAAGCACATGGAGGTTAGCTGCTTATGGCCTAGTTCAAAAATAATGAAGCCTAACTGCTGATTTGCATTGCATTTGTCATGAACAAGCCATTATTTTATTCAGCACCATCCAGGTTTATCTGTGAGTTGTCTTTAGTCTCTTTGACAGGTACTGAAAATTTCATGGAAAAATTCTGCACGGTTCCAGAGATATGCAAAAATATGCAAAAATAGCACTTTTTTCATCAATTTTGTGACATTGATATTTAGCATTATCATTTAAGGTTGAATGTTAAAGAAATAACCTTGTATTTTGTCAATTTGTTTGTTTGTGCTTCATACTAACACACAGTAATACATTTTTGTAAAGGTAGAAATGTTATTTCCTAGAAAAAACGTCATGTTTCTAAAGCAAGGTAAAACTGTCGCAAGTGTGAGAATAAGTCCTTGTGTCAAAACTTTAGCTATATCTCCTACTCTGCTTCAATAGAATAATTATATTACATGTTCAATAAAACCAGGAACTAATGGACAGAATTTCTTTGTTTCAGGTTTCTGCAGACTAAAGAAGATACCTCCAACTGTTGTCGCAAGTGTTACGCTCTAGCACATTATAGCATATATGCACTGATCATTTCTAGCAATGACTGAACTGAGACCAATAGAAATATTGAAACTTTGATATATAACCATGCCTAAAATGATAACATTTCACAAAAAAGACCACTTTTAAATTTTGATGGTTATGTCACACTTTGGCTTCATTATTTTTGAACTAGGCCTTATGTGGGTTATGTTGAGTCCTCAAGAGGAGAAAGGAATACCAACAGCTGCCTCAAAACAGTATTCAGTTTCCTTTTTATTCTCAAACTGCCACCCTGTGCTAACTAAATACACTTTTATGGCTGGCTAATGTGCATATACACACACTGTAGCACACCTGGGCATTTTACGGCCCGCGGGCCGCATCCGGCCCCTTGGCTGACTCAGACCAGCCCAAAAATACGTCGAAATTACAGAATAAAATATTTGCTATTCTATCAAGTTAGTGTTGCAGGTAACCTTCGTCCACCTCCCAAGCCATTTGTGGCTGTGTGTGCGTGTCCTCCGGATTATAGCAGAGCCTGGCACAGATCGATCGCACCACGCCACACAAGCTGGCACAGACCCATCGCGTAATACACACTACATAGCCTGGCACGGCGCCACCGCATAATGAATGCACACCACACAGCCTGGCATGGCACCACCGCTTAATGTACGCCACACAGCCTGGCACAGCGCCATCGTGTAATGCATGCCACACAGCCTTGCACAGCACCATCACATAATAGCAGAGCTTGGCATGGAGTGATTGCCCCACACCCCACAGCCTGCCATGGCGCCATCGCGTAATGCATGCCACACAGCCTGGCACACCACCATCGCGTAATAGCAGAGCCTGGCACGGAGTGATTGAACCATGCCACACAGCCTGGCACGGCACCATCGCATTAAGGCACGCCGCACAGCCTCAAATGGTGCCATCTGGTAATGTATGCCACACAGCTTGGCATGGTCAGATTGCATAATGCATGCCACACAGCCACACAGCCTGGCACGGTGCCTTCGGACCCAGGCAAGGGGCATGATACATAAACAGACGTGATAAGGTATACACATCTACTATGCCAAGCTTATGCAGCCCTACATTGCAATACGCTCAGGGACGCAAAGGAGTCCACAAAATGTACACACAGACATTCAGCACAGAGCACTGCATCCAGTGCTCTACACAAGTCTATGCAACACGTAATTAATGTGTGACAGAGATTTTGAGCTTTTTGAAAGTTTCTTTGCACACTTGCATGAAGCCACGAACAGTTTACAATAGTTTGCAGTAAGTTTACTCTCCTGCACGGCAGAGTGTGTGCAGGTGCACAGATCAAAGTTGTGCAAGTGTCAGGGCACCTTTACATTTTACAAATGCAAAGTAGGACTATATTTAATCAAGACACTGCCATTGGGATTCCTACTTTCCACAGCCCTTGAATATCGTCCTCAGCAGAAGACAATATAAGGGGAAAGGTAGTGTCCAATAAATGTCCATTCAAGCATATTGCATATATTTTCTGTCATACATGTAAACAACAGTTCATATCACGTACCATCATATGCTGAAAAGAGAGGATGTGGATAATCAGTTTAACTACAACCATGTGTGATGCCATTATCCCTTATCCACTTCTAAAGAGCAAAAACAGGGAGTATTCTGTTAACCTCATGTGAAGCAAACCCGATTTCTCCCTTCTTTTTTCCTTCACTACTTTGGAGACCAAGTTGTATTCAATGAACAGTGTCTTTAACACTAATTTGTATTCAAATTACACATTTTGCAGTTAAACAAACAAAGGACCCTGAGATAAGCAACAACACTTGCACAGTACTCAAACCGTGTGACTGGGAAGCGACTGCCCTTTCCAAGACGGATTGCTTCCTCGGCAACCGGAGTGAACAGCGCTCTTCTAATTAATACAAGGTGGCAATCTTGTCTTTTATTTCTGTTACCTGTCTATCATTTCTGTTAGTTTTGAACTGCAATGGCTACAAATTTTAGCTCATTATTTTACTCCTGTGTGAATCCTAGGAGTGTTTAACTTTCGCTTGCACCAGCTTTTGCTGCACATTTATGGTCTCTTGGTGCACAGCACTTTACATTAATCTTGCATGATGCTGATATAAAGGGTGGCCTTCTTAGAGAGCCGTGACCGTAAGTTAGACCAGGTTCTTAATTCAGTGGAGTTAGACATCACAGGTACTCCAGACGAGCTTAGTGTCATGCCAGCTAGTGCGCCTGTTAGCATTAGCTTGGCTCTGCCAGCTAAAGACAATGGTTTTCAGACTGTTGTTAGGCGGAAGAACTCCCGTAAGGCTTGGTGCCCAGTTGTGGTACCCGGTTCACAGTCACCACTGCTGATTGTGAACTACTTTTCAGCCTTGGATATGCCTGTTAGCCCTGATAGCGCTCCAAGCCTACGGGTGAGTTCTACTCCCATCTCCAAGCCAAAACGGTGTGCGTTAGTGATAGCTCATCAAACTTTGCAGGTGATAGGATCACCTGCAAAGTTAGATTACAGATGCCAGATGATGTATCCCTGAGGCCAGAACACCCGACAATGCCTCTCACCTTAGGGTGCTGATGTTGCACAAGGATAGTCAGACAAAGGAACATGACACTAGATATAGTCACATAGTTATTCATGTCTCTGCCAATGATATTAGGATAAGACAATTGGAGGTCACAAAAATGGACAGAAAGGACTTGTGACCTTGCCAGAAAGATGTGTCGGCATCAACTAATAGTCTCTGGACCCCTCCCCTCTCAGGATTATGATGAGGCATTTAGCAGGCTGATGTAATTAAATAGGTGGCTGGCACAGTTTTGTAGACAGCAAGGCTTTAGTTTTATTGATAACTAGCCTTCTTTCTGGGGTCGCCATGGCTTGCTGATGCCGGACAGCCTTGACCCTACTGGGGAAGGCGCTGCCATCTTATCTGCAAACCTGATAGAGTTCTACAGGCAAACTAACATTAGGTCTCTACAGCAGACCACTGAGCATGTGATTAGAGAACCTGCAAGGCCTACTATTAATATGAGTGTGGAATTCATTAGCCTAGCAGGGAAATTAGTGCAGGAAATCCACTATGGTGACAGTGTAGTTTATGTGCCAGGAAGGGAAATTTTTCCATTTGAGACTGTGGCCTGGTTCCACAGACATATCCATAAAGAGCATTGAAGGACATGCTTTTAGTTCCCATTACTACACTGGATAACAGTAAAATTGAGGGAGTCCCACTGGTTGTTTCTGCAATGTCAAATATTCTGTGTCTGCTACCTTCAACCCACATGAAACTTCATAAACCCGAACCTACTTTTAAGCATCTTATATATATATATATATATATATATATATATATATTACTCTTCAACCACCCCAAAATCCCAAAAGTCAAAATGTCAACATCAATGGGGTCCTTAGTTTGGATTTCATTAACATAAGGTCACTGTCCTCAAAATCACTGTTGATAAATGATCTAATTATGGGAAACCACCTAGATATGATTGGTTTATCAGCCACAAGTCCTCTGAGGATTATTCATAACTGACAATGCACATTCTATATTATACATTGATGCAGTGATCATACAGTGCAGCCATTTCCAGATTTAAAAACACTGGGTCCCACTTTGAAATCTGAAATTGTTGGGGACTATCCAGGCATTTAATCACAATTTTGATCGATATATGAGACTAAGATGAAGTGTTTCCATATATTATGCTATGAACAAGTGGTTAGTGCACTTGGTTTCAGTGCAGAAGGCTCGAGGTTAAAATCCCACCCACATTTCTCCATGTAATGTGGAGTTGCGTCAGGAGGGGCATCTGGTGTAAAACCTGTGGCAATTCAACATGCAGATCCACTTCGGATTTCCGGTGGCGACCCCAAGCACAAACAAGGGAGCAGCCGAAGGGACTTTTCTAAGTCAGATATGCGAAGAATAACTCAAATTAAATCCAATAGCTTTGGTTTTTATTATTATCATTAGTAGTAATAGTAGTACTACTAGTAGTAGCAGTAGTAGTAGGAGGAGGAGGAGGAGGAGGAGGAGGAGTGTAGGTCATTTTAAATTTAATTACAAATTTAAAAAACAAAGGCTTTAAAAAAATTTTGAATGACCTCTCCTGGAGTTTCATTCGAAAAGCCAAATATAATTTAACCTTTATTTAACCAGGTTAGTCCCATTGAGATTGAGATCTTTTCTGCAAGGAAGAACTGGACAATTAGAAAGTTTCCAGTTCACCTCACCTGCATGTCTTTAAATGTGGGAGGAAACCGGAGCACCCAGAGGAAACCCACGCAAACATGGGGAGAACATGAAAACTCCACACAGAAAGACCACAAGTGGGAATCGAACCCATGACCTTCTTGTTGCGAGGCAACAGTGCTAACCGTTAATCCACTGTGCTGCCCAATTGATCTGATCCCAAGAAAATACAGGGTCAGCATTGCAGATACCAACACGATACTTTTTACTTATAAAAGTAGCTTATGTACTTTCATAGGGGAAAGCATTGTCTTATGATTTATGAAGTTAATGTATCATCAAAATGCTCACCCTGAATACATTTTCATGACTTCTAAATGACTTTCTGATTTTTTTTTTTTTTCTTCTTACTGTTAAATATCCCAAACAAAATCTCTTGTGGTGAGCAATCAAAATGGGACAAAACCAAATAAGTCTCACTGAATGGGATTCCATGCACAATAAACCATAACTGAGGTTAAATTTTACAGAATTTAGTAGTTTAAAAGCAGCATGTTCATGGTAATTAAGCAGAGGAAGGCTGTAGGATTTACTGGTTTAGAAAGTATATTGGGGGGGACATTACAATAGTTTTGTAGTGTAACATTTAAAAGGCTGTTTGGTAAAAATATTTATATTATATTTATTTATTGAGTACTTTTTTAAGATGCAAGTTTATATATATATATATATATATATATATATATATATATATATATATATATATATATATATATATATATATATATATATATATAAACTTGCATCATTGGAAACCTTGAATATACAAGTCTTCATTCAATATATTCTATCTTCCATTCAATATATATTCAAGGTTCATTCAATATATTCAAGTTTCCATTCAATATATATTCACGTTTCATTCAATATGTTCAAGGTTTCCAATGAACACATTGTCACATTTTCCTGTTTGGCACGCCATATATATATATATATATATATATATATATATATATATATATATATATATATATATATATATATATATATATATATATATAATGTGTCGTTAAATTAGTTTGGGGGGTTTTGGGGAGGTGCTGCTACTAGATATCTGTGTTTACTATCTCCATCTCAACAGTAATAACTGTATAACTGTGATTTCATGATGTGCATATTGTTTTGCCACAGGTTAAAGCAACTCCAGGTCCACAGGCAGGAAGAACCTCATGTGCAAGTTTATGTGTTCCTGAGTTTACCAAAAACTGTGCCAGTGTTACTGAAGAGTCACAGCACAACAACATTACATTTGCATCAGCACAAACCATTTGACAGTGAAAGTGTTTATACCTCTGCAGCCGCCAACAGGGCAGCTAACAGCAGAGCGGGTACTTTAATTAATTTGGGTCTGCAGTCAAACTATTTAATTAGAAAAGAGCTTTGTGGGGGGAAAAACACTAAATTGGGGTGAATCGCAATTGTTCCAACAAAGTGCTTCAACATCTTTAAGGAGAAGACACACACACACAAAGAAAAAAATAATAATTTTCTGTCTGTGCGCACAGATTTCTGCATATATGTGCTATTTAATATTTTTGTTTTTAATTGCATGCAAATCTTTGTGTGTTTGCTGTGTTAACACTGCACGTGTCCGTCTGCATGCTCAATGTCTACACAACATTGTGTGTACAAAATAATGAGTAGGAGATAAAACATAATTGTATGCTGAAATTTTCAGCACTTCAATTTATTCCTCCATTACAGCTCAGAGTTCAACACCGTGCAGACAGAGAAAAGTCTTTGATTACGAAGCTGTTAAAACTAGAACAACAGTGCAAACAATGGCAGGCCGCCAGACTGAACTTGCACGCTTTCTTTCATCAAAACACAATTGATCCCAAATTTGCATACAAAGACTTTTGGCTACATATTGCTGGAATTGTGCAAATGCTTGAGGCATTTATTTGAATATTGCACTGTTGCAGTTTTTGTAGAATTTATTTATTTATTTAGTTGCTTTCTTAAAGGATGAGGTTCGTCATTGTCAGGTAGTCATTGAAAAAAAAAGTAGAAAAATGCTTCATAACCTTGTGATTAAATCAACGTGACTCTGTTATTGTTACCCTTAAAATTTTTCCATATTTCTGTGACTTCTACTTTAACACTTCACCCTTAAAGCACCCTGACCAGACTGCAATGTGAAATATTATTCCTGTAGAAAGTTACAGGAAGTGATAAAAAAAAAAATCTAAGGTCAACTGTGACATGACAATGAGTATCTTGTGTTCAGTGTTGCAGTGGTAATGAGCAGTGGTGGGCACAGATAACCAAAAAATTAACTTTGATAACAGATAATCAGATAACTGAAAAGTTATCTTTGTTAAAGATAAACTGATAAACCACCCAAAAACGTATCGGAGGTTACAGATAATCGATAACCAATAAATTCCAGTATTGGCTCTGGTACATTTGCAATTAATAAGAAGCTGAAGACTTTTAACACGATCGCTTTTGAAAGCATCAAAAGCGAAGAAAGACCCAAAGAATGAGCCCATATTTCCATATTTGACCATGCTGCCCCCTGTAGGAAGCTGCACAGAAGAATCCTGAGAACACCCACAAAATGAGCTCTCTACTAATCATAATGCTCCGGTAAGGCGGAGGTCTTGAAAAATAAAGTCTTATTAACTTATGGTTTTGTGAAAATACTGATAGAATAACTCCATTAATGTCAATTCTGTCATTTGTACAAAGTTAAAATATAACATATATCTTTTAATGTTGAATAATGCACTAATTCTGAGGTTTTGTAACAAACACAGACTGCAAAGCATTCTGAGTAAAAGTGCCTCTGTTAAACACTGATTGGTTCAGTCATTCATTATGTAAACCAACGTTAATGTGACTTGTGCCGTGTGTGTTATGTGTAGGACGCAGGTGGAGGAGCGGTCCAGCGTCTGACTGAACCCAGCGCTAAATAACCAGAAGCAGTTCCAAAAAGAAACAAATTTATTTTTCTTCCCACTGTGCTATACACAAATACAAAGTAAATGAGTCTGGTGGGGTGAAGAGGCAGCGCGCTCTCCCTGCGCCTCAATGGATCGGAGCCCGAACATTCTGGACTCAGGAGTTCCGCCGACACCCCCCAGGTGGCTTTTCCCGAGACTGTACTCTGCGAAGGACGAACAGAGGTGAGGTTATTCAGTACTTTTATCAAGAAAAACTATTTAGAGGCACACTTATCAGCAACACGTTCAGGACTGATTTCAGGCTTAATTCAAAAGAACAGCTGCTCACAGCTTGTGGAGGATTATCAATCCGCACGCCACAGCCGCGAGGAGCAAACGAGACGATTCTCTTCAATACTTAATTTTAGCTGCGCACAATGCCACGTTATATTCACAGATAAGCTTATAAGGATAATCACCTCTGACGTGTGCTGGCAGCGCTTGCCTCTCACCCTCGTCCTCCTTCACAGACGCAATGTCAGATTCTGGAGCGGCCCTCAGCGTCCTCAAACGGTCGTCACACGGTCATATTCTCCGGCAATTAAGCCCAGATCACTGCTGGCTTAAATGCAGTTCTTCATCTCTTCATTGGTACCAGCTGAGAGTCCTCAGAACTGCATGTGAATGTCACAGGTGTCATAGATCGTCTTGATTAGAGAATCGCACATGAGTGTAACAGGTGCAGCAGATCACCGTGACAGAGGTGAGAGACTCTTCTGCAGCACATTCTCCCCAGAGATCAGCCCCAAACCACCTGGAAAGGAAAACAAACACAAAAACCACAAAACAATGTCCAGCCAAGCCCCCCAACACACAACAGTGTGTTGGTTTAAAGATAAATGTGCTTTTGTAAAATATTCCATTTTTATTTGTAAAAACAGGCATTTTTATGGAGCCCTGGAAGTGTCATCGCAAAATGTTTTGCATGTGGAGAGAATGTTTGATGATGTGCGCACATTTTATGATGTTGTAAAACGTGCACTCAGTATTAGTAAGTAAGTAAGTAAATTTATTTATATAGTGCCTTTCACAGACATAAGTCACAAAGTCACAAAGCTTCACAGGTTAAAATACAATAATAAAAACATAGATAAAACAAAGGACAAGGTTAACAATTGGTCAGTTCTGAAAAGCCTTATCTTGACACATAAATGTTGGCTTTACACTGTGCGTGTTTTGGCCATTTTTCAGATGATTTTTTATTCGTGCGAGAATTTTTTGGACCAAGTTTCAGGTTAATCGCGCGTCCTGCATCGTGTAGTGGAGTAACAAGCTTTAACATCTCACGACCACCTCCTGCTGCTGAAGAGCTATAAAGCATCCAACCGCAGAGCTGTCTTGTAATGTTTTTTTGTTGTTGTTGTTGTTTTGTTTTTAAACTTAATTTGTAAAAAAAAAAAAAAAAAAAAAAAAAAAAAAAAAGCCATTTGCAAAGCCAAAAAGTTGATTTGACCACCATCTGATATAACTGGGTCAAAATAAATAGAACACTGCCATCTACTGGTGCCCAGATGCTTAGTACTTGGGGTGAATACTGCCATGAACACTACTGGCCAGTAGATGGCAGTAGCGGCCTTGAAAACCTGCCAAAAAAATTCCAGATAATCCGTCTGCTACATGTAAGATGCGTGGAATTTAAACGCAAATACAACAACGTCTATAAACCCAGAGAATATATTCATGAGAGTTTTAGGCACTAGAGTTTAATGCTGCTGTCCGTGGAGCCTGAACAGAGCGTCTGAAATGCATTTGTCCTGTCGTGAACGTCTGAGATTACCCTATGCTACCCATAATGCATGGGTCCGGCACATTAAGACAGACGTGCTGAGGAGTTCAGCGCGTCATGGTGCAACCGCTCGGCGCAAAGAAACGCCGTGATGAAGCCTCACAGGACATGTTGGGGCTTGTCCAGCTCAAGCTCAATTTCTCGGATATTCACACGACAGAAAAGCAACCGGAATCCGTCTGAAAGCCGTCCTAAGAGACCAACACCGAGGTGGTTTTGTGCCGCTCAAGAGCGGCACGGTGGCGCGTCCCTCGGCTTCTTTTCTTCTTCCATGAAAAAAACTCCTGTAACGGTGGAATGTGCCAGAAAAAGTGCTGATGTCCACGTCTTTCCACAATTCCTGTGCTAGTCAGAGGACATACCGGATAAAGACAGCGTCCAGTTTAGAAATGAATGGCACATTTCACTGTTACAGGAGTTTTTGTCATGGAAAGAGGAACAAAGGCGGAGGAATTCCGCGCGTCACGGCGGAGCTGCATGGCGAAAAGAAACGCCGTGATGAAGCCTCACAGGACATGTTCTGGCATGTTCAGCTCATGCACAATCACAATCGGATATTCACATGACTGGAAAGCAACCGGAATCCATCTGAAATCCACCTTCAATCCGTCCTGTGAGACCAACACCGAGGTGCTTTTGTCCCGCATAATGAACGGCATCCCTCGGCTTCTTTTTCCATGAAAAAAAAACTCCTGTAACGGTGGAATGTGCCGGAAAAAGTGCTGACGTCCACATCTTCTGCCTTTTTGTGAAAGTCAGACGAGGTCCCGGATCAACAAAGCTTTCACGTTGGACAGTAGAGAAGCTTGAATCTTCGACTGGACTGGGTTGCTTGACGCGAGGACGTTTCGCTTCAAATCGCAGAAGCTTCCTCAGCTAAAATTCTTGCTCTGGTGGTCTGACTTCTGTCTTGACTCTTGTAGTGAAGAATAATCAAGAAGTCACAAAAGCTGGAGTTTTAAACCTAACCAGACCCCTCCTACCAAGAGGCAGACTGCTATAGGCTGGTGACTAAACAACAGCTCTAATTAGCACCTATTGTGCTCTAGTTAACACCCTCCTAATGACAGGGCAGCTGTCCCTCTCCTGATGGCTCCCTTGACGACTCTGCTGATGACGTGAATGACCCATTACCATGAACAAAAGACTGAAACTGCTTTGACCTGAGTACCCCATTGTAAACAGGGGATAAAGCGTGTCTCAGACCCCCTCCCCGGTTAAGGCTAGGTTTCAAATGTTTCACAAAGAATGCCTCCTTGACCCCTCTCTCAAACCATTTCTTCTCTCTGGCTAATATTTTAACTTCCTTGTCCTCAAATGTGTGGTTAGTGTCTTTAAGGTGGAGATGAACTGCAGATTGAGGTCCACTGCCGCCCTCTCTGCGGTGCTGGTATAGCCTTTTGTGTAAAGGTTGCTTAGTCTCACCTATGTAGTGTTCGTTACAGTTTTCCTGACATCTGATAGAATGCACTACATTGCTCTGTTTGTAACTAGGGATCCTGTCCTTAGGGTGAACTAATTTCTGTCTCAAGGTGTTAACCGGTTTAAAGTAAACTGGGATTTTGTGCTGTCTGAAGATCCTCTGTAGTTTTTCCCCTACTCCTGCTAAATAAGGGAGAGACACTCCTCTTCTTCTTGTCTCCGTCTCCTGTCTATCTGGTCTCTTTGTTCTCTGGGACTTCTGCACTTTGTCCAGGGCCTGAAGCGTCCTGATCACCCAGAGCTTGTGTTCAAGGGGGTGGTTTGAGCCAAAGAGCAGATATTGGTCAGTGTGAGTTGGTTTTCTGTAAACCCCTGTCTGGAGCTGCCTGTTCTCTCCAATCGTAACATCACAGTCCAAGAAGGCTAAATGGTTGTTTCTGGCATCCTCACGTGTGAACTTGATCTTGGCGTCCACAGAGTTGATGTGTTCTGTAAAGTCCTCAACTTCCTGTTGCTTGATTTTAACCCATGTGTCATCAACATATCTGAACCAGTGACTGGGAGAGATGCCCGTGAAAGACGTCAAGGCTATCTTCTCCACTCGATCCATGTACAGATTGGCCACAATGGGGGATACCGGAGACCCCATTGCACAGCCATGAATCTGCCTGTAGTAATTCCCCCTAAACAGGAAATACGTGGTGTTAAGACAGATCTCCAAGAGCTGGCAGATGTGGTCTGGTGTGAGTTTGGTCCTTTCAAGTAGAGACACATCCTCCAGCAGTCTCTGCCTCACAGCTGAGACAGCCTCAGCAGTGGGGATGCAGGTGAACAACGAAGTCACATCAAAAGACACAATTGTTTCATCTGATCAGATGAAACAATTGTGTCTTTTGATGAAGAAGAAGAGGAGTGTCTCTCCCTTATTTAGCAGGAGTAGGGGAAAAACTACAGAGGATCTTCAGACAGCACAAAATCCCAGTTTACTTTAAACCGGTTAACACCTTGAGACAGAAATTAGTCCACCCTAAGGACAGGATCCCTAGTTACAAACAGAGCAATGTAGTGTATTCTATCAGATGTCAGGAAAACTGTAACGAACACTACATAGGTGAGACTAAGCAACCTTTACACAAAAGGCTATACCAGCACCGCAGAGAGGGTGGCAGTGGACCTCAGTCTGCAGTTCATCTCCACCTTGAAGACACTAACCACACGTTTGAGGACAAGGAAGTTAAAATATTAGCCAGAGAGAAGAAATGGTTTGAGAGAGGGGTCAAGGAGGCATTCTTTGTGAAACATTTGAAACCTAGCCTTAACCGGGGAGGGGGTCTGAGACACGCTTTATCCCCTGTTTACAATGGGGTACTCAGGTCAAAGCAGTTTCAGTCTTTTGTTCATGGTAATGAGTCATTCACGTCATCAGCAGAGTCGTCAAGGGAGCCTTCAGGAGAGGGACAGCTGCCCTGTCATTAGGAGGGTGTTAACTAGAGCACAATAGGTGCTAATTAGAGCTATTGTTTAGTCACCAGCCTATAGCAGTCTGCCTCTCGGTAGGAGGGGTCTGGTTAGGTTTAAAACTCCAGCTTTTGTGACTTCTTGATTATTCTTCTCTACAAGAGTCAAGACAGAAGTCAGACCACCAGAGCAAGAATTTTAGCTGAGGAAGCTTCTGCAATTTGAAGCGAAACGTCCTCGCATCAAGCAACCCAGTCTAGTCGAAGATTCAAGCTTCTCTACTATGGAAACCACCTGGACAACTGAGAGCCTACACAGAAACTTTCACATTGGAAATGATCTGGTTGTTTGTGCGGGGTGTCAGCCTGTCCATCAGCGCTGGGAGCGCGTTGCGCTCTCAGCAGTTGTGGGCGGTCCTTAAAGGGGCAGTAACACCCCGTAATCTGTTTAATCCCCATAAAATTGTCCCTGAAAGCCATATTAATTTTTCGAACGGTGTCCACCTGGAGGTCTCTTACAGTTTCTGGAAAACAATTGATGCAGCAAAGCTCCAAATCGTTCAGACATTTATTCGCAATAAAAAATAAACGAGAGGGGTGGACCACACCTCACTCAAAGCCTGCTCACAGGCGAATGAAGCAACCGACAGGCATGAAAAAACTCACGCATGCGCACGAGGGTTCAAGCTTGGCTGACGCAATCACATGTGATTCAAATCCATATGGTTTTTGAAAAAAATAAGGTCGGATACTTTTCTAACAGACCTCGTATATCTGATATTTTCACTTTATAAAACTTCAGACATGACTATTTTAAATAACTTGTCCAAAATGGTTAAAATTTGAACCATAAGTTAAAAATGTATGCCTCTGGATGACTTGGGTGATATTGCAGTTATATCAGTATGGTGTTAAAGGAAATAATTTTTTTTTTAATTTTGATTCACCAGTTCTCCTTTGCTTACAGAGGATAGAGTAGTTTTTTCTGAAAACAGCTCTCTGCTGTTTGCAGAGGGTAGAACAATATACTTATTAGGAAACTTTTAACAGGTAGGTCTCAACAGCTTTTAAGTTTTAAAAATGTTTTTTACTGTTCAGCTTGGTTTACTACGTTATCGGTCTAAAAGTTATCGGTCGGCAATTCATCGTAAGATAATTAGTCCGATGATGGTTTTTAAAGTTATCTAAAAAGATAATCCGATAATGAAAACATTATCTTTGATAATTATCTGTTATTATCAGAAGTGTGCCCACCACTGGTAATGAGTGTTAATTTCTTAGCATAGACTGTATATACATTGTACTAACTCACCCATAGGTTTTCCATAGACACCCAAAAGACCTGTTTTGAAGCCCAAACATAGTTGCTCTGGGTGTCATGATATTGGCCGCTCATACTCTGCCTACGTCAAGATGATCCCATATTTGGATAAAGAGGTGGAGTGTGAGTGACACCCTGCATGTCCTTGGACAAATAAATGAAGCCTGAACATGCTCCCCATCTTTGAGTTAGCAACAAACAAAGCTGACAGGTCACCCTTGGTTCTGGTCATATTTTGGGAGGGTACTGGGCAGTGGTTCTTATAATGATTTGCTTTGGTATGGGCATTAAAAATTATGACATGCTTATTTTCTCAGTCATCCAATAGCTGCTAAATGTTAGGTTCTGACCCCAGGGTGGGGTCCATTCTCTTATTTCCCCTTTCCACAGCTCAATTTTCTAGTTATTAGTTTCATTCTGAGTTCATCATTTATTTTCTGTTCAGTATTCTGTAGTCTCTGGTTTTGTTTCCTGTGTATTTTGTATTTTCTGTTTTTCTTACTTTAGTCACATGATTTATTCAGCTGTAGTCTGTCCAGTTATTGTTTTTTCCATTGTATTATGCTTTTGTTTCTGGTTTTATTTTCTGCTTCTTATTATGTAGTCTTTTGTTGTTTCATTCCTTTTTTGTGCTACACTTTATACAATTGTCTTCGGTTTTGTTTTCTGTTATGTAATTATGCTGTTTATCTATAGGTTACTTTGTTATGGTTATTATCTTTTAGACTTCAGCCATGTGTTTAGTTTGTTACCTAAGTAGTCACTGATTTTGTTCTCCATTTGTATGTCCTTCACTTACACTCTTGCACCTAACTGTTTCATCTTTGTCTCCGTTTTCCCCCATGTGTTCACTTGCACTCTTGCACCTACCTGTTTCATCTTTGTATGTCTGCCTTGATCACTCCCTCACTCTCTTGCATCTCTTCCCTCCTCTTGGATTCACCTGACCACAACACCCTTCTAGAACGTTCTTCCACATGTGCACCTTGTTAACCTAATTACCCCACAGTAGAGAAGCTTGAATCCTTCGACTGGACTGGGTTGCTTGATGCGAGGATGTTTCGCTTCAAATCACAGAAGCTTCCTCAGCTAAAATTCTTGCTCTGGTGGTCTGACTTCTGTCTTGACTCTTGTAGAGAAGAATAATGAAGAAGTCACAAAAGCTGGAGTTTTAAACCTGACCAGACCCCCCCTACCGAGAGGCAGACTGCTATAGGCTATGACTAAACAATAGCTCTAATTAGCACCTATTGTGCTCTAGTTAGCACCCTCCTAATGACAGGGCAGCTGTCCCTCTCTTGATGGCTCCCTTGATGACTCTGCTGATGACGTGAATGACTCATTACCATAAACAAAAGACTGAAACTGCTTTGATCTGAGTACCCCATTGTAAACAGGGGATAAAGTGTGTCTCAGACCCCCTTCCCGGTTAAGGCTGGGTTTCAAACGTTTCACAAAGAATGCCTCCTTGACCCCTCTCTCAAACCATTTCTTCTCTCTGGCTAATATTTTAGCTTCCTTGTCCTCAAACGTGTGGTTAGTGTCTTTAAGGTGGATATGAACTGCAGACTGAGGTCCACTGGCACCCTCTCTGCGGTGCTGGTATAGCCTTTTGTGTAAAGGTTGCTTAGTCTCACCTATGTAGTGTTTGTTACAGTTTTCCTGACATCTGATAGAATACACTACATTGCTCTGTTTGTAACTAGGGATCCTGTCCTTAGGGTGGACTAATTTCTGTCTCAAGGTGTTAACCGGTTTAAAGTAAACTGGGATTTTGTGCAGTCTGAAGATCCTCTGTAGTTTTTCCCCTACTCCTGCTAAATAAGGGAGAGACACTCCTCTTCTTCTTGTCTCCGTCTCCTGTCTATCTGGTCCCTTTGTTCTCTGGGACTTCTGCCTGTCATTAGGAGGGTGCTAACTAGAGCACAATAGGTGCTAATTAGAGCTATTGTTTAGTCACTAGCCTATAGCAGTCTGCCTCTCAGTAGGAGGGGTCTGGTTAGGTTTAAAACTCCATCTTTTGTGACTTCTTGATTATTCTTCTCTGCAAGAGACAAGACAGAAGTCAGACCACCAGAGCAAGAATTTTAGCTAGGAAGCTTCTGCGATTTGAAGCGAAACGTCCTCATGTCAAGCAACCCAGTGCAGTCAAAGATTCAAGCTTCTCTACTATGGAAACCACCTGGACAACTGAGAGCCTACACAGAAACACTAATTACCCCACCTGTGTATTTAAGGCCTTCACTTTCTCCACTCCCCTGCCAGTTCAGCGCGACCCATGTATCCACGTTCTGCCTCAATGTGTTTCGACCTTGCTTTGTTTACTGGACCCAGTTTTTGCCTCAGCCTATGATACAGTATCTCAGTGTTTTTGAACCCAGCCTGTCTCTCGACCACATTTTTGCCTAGCACTTGTCTGTACCTCTGCTTCGCTGCCTGCCTTCCCGTGTACTGTACCACTGCTGGTGAAAACCATCCATCCATCCATCCATTTTCTTCCGCTTTATCCGGAGTAGGATTGTGGTGGCAGCAGCTCAAGCAAAGCTGCCCAGACTTCCCGATCCACAGACACCTCCCCCAGCTCCTCTGGGGGAACCCCAAGGTGTTCCCAAGCCAGCCAAGAGATGTAGTCCCTCCAGCGTGTCCTGGGTCTTCCCTGGGGCCTCCTCCCGATGGGACATGCCCGGAACACCTCTCCAACGAGGCGTCCAGGGGGCATCCGGAAAAATGCCCAAGCCACCTCAACTGGCTCCTTTTGATGTGGAGGAGCAGCAGCTCGACTCCGAGCTCCTCCTGAGTGACCGAGTTCCTCACCCTATCTCTGAGGGAGCACACAGCCACCCTGCGGAGGAAACTCATCTCGGCCGCTTGTACTCGCGATCTCGTTCTTTTGGTCATGAGCCAAATCTCATGACCATAGGTGAGGATCGGAACGTAGATCGATCGGTAAATCGAGAGCTTTGCCCCCCTACTCAGCTCTCTCTTCACCACGATGATCCGATACAGCGACCGCATCACTGCAGATGCTATCTGTCGATCTCACGCTCCATCATCCCTCACTCGTGAACAAGACCCCGAGATACTTAAACTCCTCCACTTGAGGCAAGGACACTCCACCGACATGAAGAAGGCAAAACACCTTTTTCCGGTTGAGAACCATGGCCTCGAATTTAGAGGTGCTGATTTTCATCCCGGACGCTTCACACTTGGCTGCAAACCGCCCCAGTGCATGCTGAAGGTCCTGATTTGATGAAGCCAACAGAACCACATCGTGTGATTTCACATGCAGGATGTGAGATGAATTACAGTTGGATGCCGTAGATGTTGTCAGGAAAGGAGCAAAAAGAGTGCAAATAATCCACCAGCAAGCCACTGTATTTCCATTTTGGGAAAGACCAATAAGGTGAAAAACGACAGCCTATTGCTGAAACTTCCTGCAATAGATTTGAAAGTTTGAATCAGCCACAAAATTATTTCACAATGAAAAAACTGAACAATGATATAATTTGATCTGTACCAGGACCATGTCTTTTGGTCAGACCACAAATAAGGTTTGGTGCAACTTTCACAACAGAGCAGGTATGAAAGTTCCCTTAGTGAGTCTCTGCCACACCACTACTATGCTGATGACATCCAACTATATATTTGACCCAAAAACCCAATTTTTTGGGTCAAAATTCAAAAATAGTCCAATCCTTTTGATATGCATATCAAATTACTTGTCTTGATGAGTAGAGTTCAAAAATATATAGTTTGACCTATTTTTGACCTTGCGTTACATCACAATGACCGAAAATGTGGAAAGGTCAACGCACTTTTCGTGAAGGGTCAAATTCACAAAATCTGTTATGATGATCCGATTATGACAATTTTGGTGTCTAATTATATGTTTTCTTGCACAAGAAAATCAATAAGACAACTTACATAGACCATTATGCCAGTCTTAGCTATGAAAATACAATTATGTCAGATAAGATGGGTCTATTGATTAACTTTATACAACTTCAAAATGGTTATGACATCAAAATTGATCATAACTGGCCTCTTTTACATCAAGCACATTAATTAAATATAAAAATTGCATAAGTATGTTTTTTGTGAATATAAGAAAAATCAGAATACAAAACCAAAGAAGACATTCCACATTTCAGGCTCTGTTGACCCAGTAAGTCGTCAGAGAACAGAGAACTTTCAGAAGAAGTCGGCATGAGGAGTTTATTCAGACATTCCATTGTTAACGGACATTTTGTAATGAAAGAACATGCGGGCAGAGTCGCATGTCGGGCCGCACCCGACCGTGGGGGGTTGCGACAGGACAAAACACCTCCGATAGAAACCTTAACGGGCAAGTTGGAACATGAGTAAGCTGTTAAACAATTTCTCAGTTACTCACTCATTTGCGCGCATGTCTTTCATTAAAAAATGTCCTTAAACAGTGGAATGTCCGCATAAAGTCCTCATGCCGGCCTCTTCTGAATCTTCTCTGTTCTCTCACGACGTCTTGGGTGAATTAAGCCTTAAATTAGGATGTTTTCAGGTCGAAACAGGCCGACGACGGAGCCTGGAAGCGCTGCGCAATGTCCCGCTCCGTGGGAAGTCCTTACACCGATAGAAACACCCCATAATCTCTCATCAGCCGTTAAACTTTTCACCGAAAAACCATCTTAATTTCTCGAATAGTGTCCACTCGGATATTCCTCACATGTCCAGAAAAAATTTTGATAAAGCAACGCGCGCCATCTCGAGCAGCGTGTGAAACAAAGGAATTCAGCCAAGAGGGCGGGACCACATCTCACTCAAGGCCTGCCCACAGGGAAATGACGTCACCGACACACGTGAAAAAACTCATGCATGCGCACGAGGGTTCAAGCATGATTGGTGTAATCGCACGTCATTCAAATCCATATAGTTAAAAAAAAAAATTAAAGTGTCGGTTTCTTATCTAATAGACCTCGTATATCACCTAGTATATATCCGGCAATAGGTCCAGAGACTACGCTCGCTGTTTTGATGCGGAGCGCCCCGGCAGCTCGCAAGGATGGACTTCTTGTGGAAAAATCCACAGCGCAGCAGGGTCTCGGTAACCGCAGCCGCAAAGCTCCGTGGCCACTGAGAGAGGTTTGTATCTTTTTAATGACTTTGATTCTCTGCGGGTCCCGCATCCATACCCCGCAACGGTAACACCAGAGGGAGTGTGAGCGAGGGGTCAGTGTGTGCATAATGTCTGGAGTTGCCTTGACAACATCAGACTGTAGGGGAGGGCAGAAGATAAGAGGGCAGCCAAATGGTTCACCAAGGCCATAGAAATTCTTCTGGAGGAAAACATTGGGGCATTTTGAATGAAATCACCTGCTGAGACACTTGATCATTAATCAATCAATCAATTTTTTTATATAGCGCCAAATCACAACAAACAGTTGCCCCAAGGCGCTTTATATTGTAAGGCAAGGCCATACAATAATTATGTAAAACCCCAACGGTCAAAACGACCCCCTGTGAGCAAGCACTTGGCTACAGTGGGAAGGAAAAACTCCCTTTTAACAGGAAGAAACCTCCAGCAGAACCAGGCTCAGGGAGGGGCAGTCTTCTGCTGGGACCGGTTGGGGCTGAGGGAGAGAACCAGGAAAAAGACATGCTGTGGAGGGGAGCAGAGATCGATCACTAATGATTAAATGCAGAGTGGTGCATACAGAGCAAAAAGAGAAAGAAACAGTGCATCATGGGAACCCCCCAGCAGTCTACGTCTATAGCAGCATAACTAAGGGATGGTTCAGGGTCACCTGATCCAGCCCTAACTATAAGCTTTAGCAAAAAGGAAAGTTTTAAGCCTAATCTTAAAAGTAGAGAGGGTGTCTGTCTCCCTGATCTGAATTGGGAGCTGGTTCCACAGGAGAGGAGCCTGAAAGCTGAAGGCTCTGCCTCCCATTCTACTCTTACAAACCCTAGGAACTACAAGTAAGCCTGCAGGCTGAGAGCGAAGCGCTCTATTGGGGTGATATGGTACTACGAGGTCCCTAAGATAAGATGGGACCTGATTATTCAAAACCTTATAAGTAAGAAGAAGAATTTTAAATTCTATTCTAGAATTAACAGGAAGCCAATGAAGAGAGGCCAATATGGGTGAGATATGCTCTCTCCTTCTAGTCCCCATCAGTACTCTAGCTGCAGCATTTTGAATTAACTGAAGGCTTTTTAGGGAACTTTTAGGACAACCTGATAATAATGAATTACAATAGTCCAGCCTAGAGGAAATAAATGCATGAATTAGATTTTCAGCATCACTCTGAGACAAGACCTTTCTGATTTTTCTTTTAGAGATATTGCGTAAATGCAAAAAAGCAGTCCTACATATTTGTTTAATATGCGCTTTGAATGACATATCCTGATCAAAAATGACTCCAAGATTTCTCACAGTATTACTAGAGGTCAGGGTAATGCCATCCAGAGTAAGGATCTGGTTAGACACCATGTTTCTAAGATTTGTGGGGCCAAGTACAATAACTTCAGTTTTATCTGAGTTTAAAAGCAGGAAATTAGAGGTCATCCATGTCTTTATGTCTGTAAGACAATCCTGCAGTTTAGCTAATTGGTGTGTGTCCTCTGGCTTCATGGATAGATAAAGCTGGGTATCATCTGCGTAACAATGAAAATTTAAGCAATACCGTCTAATAATACTGCCTAAGGGAAGCATGTATAAAGTGAATAAAATTGGTCCTAGCACAGAACCTTGTGGAACTTCATAATTAACTTTAGTCTGTGAAGAAGATTCCCCATTTACATGAACAAATTGTAATCTATTAGACAAATATGATTCAAACCACCGCAGCGCAGTGCCTTTAATACCTATGGCATGCTCTAATCTCTGTAATAAAATTTTATGGTCAACAGTATCAAAAGCAGCACTGAGGTCTAACAGAACAAGCACAGAGATGAGTCCACTGTCCGAGGCCATAAGAAGATCATTTGTAACCTTCACTAATGCTGTTTC